>NC_133661.1:96967149-97137149 GCF_037893015.1 Macrotis lagotis
AACATAACTGCATTCAATGGTGCATAAAAAACAAAATGGAATCAGACTTTTAAATTTTATAATATGACCACAGACACACACACATACATATATATATATATATATATATACACACACACACACACACATATATATATATACAGATAGTGCATACATGTATTATACACACATATTTAGATTATACAAATACATGGAAAATTTATGCAAAATAGTTTCATGGTTGGGGCATTAATAATTTGGAGTCTCAAAAAAGATTTCTTGAAGGATGTCACACTTGTACAGTGGTTTAAAGGAATTCAAAGAGGCAAAAATGAGGAGGAGGAAAAATATTCCAAGCATGGGGCTGGTCTGTTCAGAGACATGAATGCAAGAGATGGAATGTCATAACCTGGAGAACATTAAGTAGGTCAATTTGACTAGAACATAGAGTATTTGAAAGGGAATATATTAGAGTTATGAGAATCCCTTCAAACTTCACATCTCTTACCATCCCTCCCTTTCTACTCCTCACCAAAATTCAATGAGTGTTAACTCCCTCCTTGAAATTTCATTGAAGTGTTTGGGTGATAAAGGAATGGGAGGTGGGAAAGACAGTTGACTAAACTAATTTTCATTAAGATAAGTATTCTAGGGCATTTGCATTTTAAAAGATTCAGATAGAGTCCTAATCAATCTGATTTCAGCTGGGAGAAAGTAAAATTAATTTCAATTATTATGAGGGAACATTATGTCTTCCTGCCTGCCTCTAAAAGCCTTGCTTTGTGTAGTGAATAGAATGTGAGACCTGGATTTGGGAAGTCATGGACTCAAATACTATCTCTGATCTTTACTAGTTATGTGACCCTGAGCCTCAGGTTCCTTATCTGTAAAAGGAGCGAAAGCTCATTTTACAGAGTTGTGATGAGGATCAAATGACATAATTTATATAAAGCAATTTGCAAATTACATATTAATTATACCATTTTCAGTGACTATTTTGTAAGATTAGAGGTGATTAGACTACTTTAATTTTCTATATTATCATACTGTTTATTTCATTAGTCTTATTCAGAATATTTAAAAAACAATGATTTTAGTTCTGACAAAATTACAAAGACAAAATTAAATGGTACATTTTTGAGATTCAAGGCTTGGACCCAAGTCTTCCTATGCCCAATTGGTCTAGGTACATAAACCTAATAAATCATCTTCTCTAATGGCTTCCATGTACAGATTTCCAGTGTATATAATCTTATGAGGATTTAGATTTCTTCTGGTAAGAATGTCATTGTTTTCTTTTTTTTTTTAAATGATTCCTCTTGGTACTCCCTTAAAGATTTCAACTCAATTTCATAGATCTTCTGAAGTTTAAGGGGACAAATTACTCTCAGATATCAGGTGGAGACATTTTCTAAAATTGTTCTTTCAAAGATGAATCAGATAAATTTTGAGAGTATAGAGGGATCTTTTTTTCCCCTTTAAAAATTATTTTCATGCAAGTAAGTGGGATACGTTATGACTTTTGCACAATTTAGGGAAAGGGTCCTAAGATACCTCCAGTAGATATTTCTGTTTTTTTGGGTTTTTGTTTTTTTTTTTGTCTTTGCATCTTCCATAGCCATTGGAGTATCTTGCACATTGTTGATCCTTAATAAATGCTTGCTGAATTGAATGGAAATTTTGTATATCTATTTTGTATGTGGCCTTGAGCAATCCAGATAGGTGATATTGTACTGCATAAATAAAAATCCTCATTAGTGGAGTGGTTCAAACACATCACCTATCATCATTCTGGTGATTTAAAACTTATTAAGTCAATGGTGTCCTTTATGATGTAGAATACACATAAGATTAAATTTTTGCCCAAGAGAAGCATCTCTCCTAGAGAAAAATAACAGCATTACACAGACAAAACAAAACTATCAACTATCTACTTAAAGAATAATGCCAATAATCCAGTGTCATTATACTTAGTTGTTAGTGTCATCATCAGCACCACTGCTCGCACAATTAAGTTAATTAACATGTAGCTTTATGGTAAGTCTGCCGAAGTAGATTCCTTGAGATATACCCTATGCCATGCCAGCACATGATTTTAAATTCATGGACCTTCTAAGCAGGAAACCCTGAATGTTTAATGAGTATAAGTAAGCAGAAGCAAAGCAGAAATTTAGAAAATCCACCTCACTGTTGGTGAACATGCAAAGAAAAGTATTAGAGATGCTCCAAATTCTTCATGTGTCCTAATAATTATGCAATAACCCAATATGTATAGTTTATCATATAGTTCATTACATAATAAAGGGTCATGATCTCTTGAGTAGCTGTGTTCCTAAAATATGAACAGGAATAGGAGAGGAAGCCTTATAAAGCCCAAAATCCCTTTCTTTGAGGTTCTGATGAGGAAATGTTGTTCATTCTCTTCTAAGCATTTAGAAGAAGGGGGAAAGGATATTTAGCTCATATTAAGATTCTGTATGACAGTAACTTCATTCCTACCCCACAGTATTGGCAACAAAATGCTTTTCTGTCTCAGTCTTCTCCACCTCCGCCTCTATTTGGAGTTCTGATTATTTCTATAGAATCTTTAGAGTATCAAACAAGGTCCAATGAGGAATTGACTAAGATTGAGACATTCTAATTACGGTTTGGAATTATTCAGAATAAGAGGAAGAGATTCCCAATTCCTACTTGGAGTTCTTCTTTTCTTTTACCAGATTTATTCTATGTTCTATTTATTTTTTATAGTCTTGTATATAATACTGAGAGAGAGTGCAGTGTAATGGATAGAAAGTCAGAAAGATTTGGGTTCAAGTCCCATCTCTGTAGCTTATTATATAGTTCATTACACAATAAACTACTTTAGGCAACACTCTAAGACTTTAGATTTCAGGAAAAGAGCTAGCCTGCATCAGAAGAAATTTCTTTCCCTGGGATTTCCCTATACCAATGAAATCGCAGGTCTATCTCTATCCTATCTCTAATTTAATAAATACTTATTGAATTTTCTTCTCTCTTTTCCTTTTTTTTTCCTGAACAACTCTAGTCCCTCCTTCTCTCTCAACAATTCATCATCCAATAATACTCCAGCCAATGACTGCTTGAATTCTCTATTCTTCCAGAAACATCCTCTAAATTCCTGATCTACCTGTTTTGGCATTTATTATATAATTCTTTAACATGTTCCATGTTTATATTTTATAGGTGTATAGTGGAAAGAGTTCCTAATCTGGGATCAAAAAGACTTGAGAGTCCAAATTTAACCTTTGACATCTATTAGCTCTCTTGGCAAGTTTTTGGTATGGTTAACTAGCTCTGAGTGTAATTGTTTAAATGACCCAAATCCTGAATTTAAATGCATCATCCTTGATTTTATTAAAGCATGTAGACATCATGATAATTTATTCTGGGAAATCTTTTCATTTGAAGTTGTTCTACCATAATCTCTATGTTAAAATTTTTGAAGTTCCTATTTTATTCAGAGGTTTTTAGAGTGATTCTTAGTTTTCTCATTTGGAAAATGAGGATGATACCTGTAGTACCTATGCTACAGGTCTGTGATATGGTTAAAATGAGAAGACAATAGGGAAAGGACTTGGCAAACTTTAGATACCTATAATGAGCATCAGCTTTAAATGATTCCACAAAGACATTATAAGGTTTAGATTATTTTAAAATTTAAAATTTAAATTTATTTTAAAATTCTATAGTTGTCATTGGAATTGACCCAGTAATAAGTACTCAGTAAATACTTGTTGAATTGAATTTCCTTCTTTTCTCTACTGATGCCAGAATCATCACCATTCAGTTCTCTCTTCAAGTGGCTTTCTCAGTCACTCTTTTGAAAATAACTCAAAAATCTACTTCTTAGGGGTGGCTAGGTGGCGCAGTGGATAAAGCACCTGCCAGGGAGTCAGGAGTACCTGGGTTCAAATCCGGTTTCAGACACTTAATAATTCCCTAGCTGTGTGGCCTTGGGCAAGCCACTTAACCCCATTTGCCTTGCAAAAAAAAACGTTAAAAAAATCTACTTCTTGCTAAAATTTATACATTCAGAAGAATGGGATCATCATTGCCTTAGAGAGGAAAAAAGCATCTGTTCTAGATCTTGTCCTTGATTATCTTTTTTATTTGTTTGTTTTAGGTTTTTACAAGGCAAATGGGGTTAAGTGGCTTGCCCAAGGCCACACAGCTAGGGAATTATTAAGTGTCTGAGACCGGATTTGAACCCAGGTACTCCTGACTCCCTGGCAGGTGCTTTATCCACTGCACCACCTAGCTGCCCCTCTTGATTATCTTTTGTAAATTGTTTCTCTGAAATGTGTAGCATGATGTTTTCAGAAATATTTTCTTTTCCCCCCCAAAAAGTCTTCCTGTCATTTGAGCCCAAATTTGACAAAGAAAACAATTCACAGATAAATCGGATCACTAGGTTCAATTATATATACAATGTCAAGGTTAAAATATAAATATAAAGGTACAATAGAAAGACCAGACATGCTAATACAGAGGTTATGATGGTATGAAGCCAAATGAAAAGAATTTCCAGAGTAAACTATCATGATAGCTATGTATTATAATGAAAGTGACCATGGTAGAGTTAAACTATGGACTTGGGTCATTTCAGCAATCACATCAGCTTTGTAATGTTTTAATTATCAATTTAGGAATAATGAGTTACTCTCAGGTTATAAAATATAATTTACATTTCTACATAGCCCCAAATGACTATCAAGCATGCCATAATTGAAATTGTTTGGGTCATCTATAGAGAGCCATGTATTACCTCAGTATAAAAAGTCCCTTGCTTTCATTCATTCAAGTTACCATGCTCCTAGTATGGTAAATTATCAGATCACTTCAAATACCTACCGCTTTCCTTGATTCTTTTATAATTTAGAAGAAAGGCAGGCAAGAAGGAGGAGGGAGAACGGAAGGATGGTAGGAAGGAGGAAGGCAGGAAGGCAGGAAGGCAGGAAGGAAGGAAGGAAGGAAGGAAGGGGGAAAGGAGGGAGGAGGGAAGGGAAGGAAGGGAGGGAGGGTGGGAAGAAGGATTGAAAAGAAGGATCAAGGAAAGAAATGAAAATAGGGAGGGAGGAAGAAAGGAAGGACAGAAAGGAGGGAGGGAAGAAGGAAGAAAGAGGGAAAGGAGAGAAGGTGGAAGGAAGGAAAATGGAGAAAGGGAAGAAGGGAGTTTTTCAGGAAAGCAGGAAGGGAAAGAAGAAGGAAGTTTTTTATTAAGCACCTACTATGTTCCAGTAACTATGTTAAGTGCTTTCCAAATATTATCATATTTGATCCTCACAAAAAATTGGAGATAGATTCTATTTTAATATCTATTTTACAACTGAGGAAACTGAGGCAGGCAAAGATTAACTGACTAGCTCAGGGTCACACAACTAGCACTTATAAATCTGGAATTGAACTCAGGTCTTCCTAACTTTGGGTGCAGCACTCATTATCCATTGAATCTAAGGTAAAGTCTGGGCTCCATGATGCTTCCTTCCACTGCTATTGACTGAGTTAACCAATGATGGAGGTCATCATCATCAATATGGTAATTTCTCTAAGGTGAAGGTAATACTATTTACCTAGAATATATATATATATATGTAAATCATTTATTTCTAAGACATTTCCAAAAGGGAATCTGAGAAAAACACTTGCAGAGAGAACTAAATGATGTTGATTCATTTTTACGGACTATGTCTTGCAATTCACAATCACATCCAAATCTCTAGCATCCTAAGGGGCTTTGCCTACTTTCCAACAGCTGGATTAGACTCTAATGCTCCCTCCTTCATTCTAGTGCACCTTAACAAAAATAAAAATGTGTTGCCATCAAGGCAGCTAAAAGGTTTCTTTAGAAATGAGTCAGTGTTTTCAATCTTGTTTTCATTCTACATCCAAAAGCTCATCCAGAGTGGAATCTGTGTTTTTAGGCTCTGAAGCAAAGGGAGCTAATTACTGGACAAGATTGGAGATTAAGCTTCCTTCTCACCCTTCAATATGGTCCCTCCAGAATAAGGTTTAGGCTTATTAGGAGAGTTGTATAAGGATAACAGGTGCTTCCCTTAAGGCAACTCTCCCTACCCTTCCTGGATAAAGAAGACTTCAATTTAGAGTGCTTTTAATATGGTACCTTTCACAAGCACTAAAAAAAAAAGTCATATGAGGATGGGATTTCTTTTACTATATATTTAAACAATAAGACATGACAGGCACTTCATTTTAGTAGAGATGCACACCTTGAATGCATTCCATGGCTTAAGGCCAAAGTACAAATGACTTCAACTCTTCAAGAAATGCAATAATCTTCCATAAATGCATTATAGCATTTGCACTGTCTTACTGGTAATAAGAAATGAAGATTACTTTAAAACTAAAGAGGAAAAGAGATTTCCTAAGAAAGGTTCTTCAGAATCAGGCAACCCTGACAACCAATAAGAAATTTCCATTTGTAAATAATGTCCAAAATACTTATCTTAATATAGTTATCCTAGAAAAAGATTTTGTACCTTAGAGTAACTCACTTCCATAGTTGCCAAAGGATGAATGCAAGTATATAGCACTATAGCATGAAATCTGCTATTTCTAAGCAAAGAGACTTTAAAACAGACTTCATGTTAGGGTTGGGGGATGATATTAATGTAGAGATATATATTTCTCCAAGTCTCTGATAAGAACCTAAATGTTTACAAAGTTCTTTTGAAACTTTATCAACTGTCATTTTGTTTTTGAGATGCCTTTGGTGGTGATATTCTCACAGTGTTCAAAATCATGTCCTTACTTCTGAATTATATTCAAGTTCCCTTTCATGGCAACACTGGGTGGTATTTTTTTATTTAGGTTTTTGCAAGGCAAATGGAGTTAAGTGGCTTCTCCAAGGCCACACAGCTAGTTAATTATTAAGTGTCTGAGACCGGATTTGAACTCAGGTACTCCTGACTCCAGGGCCAGTGCTTATCCACTGTGCCACCTAGCTGCCCAATGGGTGGTATATTTCTAGATGGTTAGAGAAGGTCAGGTGGCTAATGTTATTCTATTTATTGGCGGTATGCCTTAAGCATGACCTAAGGCAAGCAATCCTTTCCCAGAAAGGAACTACATCATATGTTAATACCAAGGTGTAAAAAAAAAAGGACTTTCTCTCAGGTGTTTTTTCTGACACATAGCCATTCCCCAAAGGCCTTGAGCAGGAGGGACTCTGCAGAACTGAAAGCACTTACTTAAAGTCTTTGGTGAAGGGCTGTACATCAATCTCTACTTTCTCTAAGGGTCCGAGGGATGTGGGAAGCCATGGCTGCAGCCAGATAGGATAGCAAAGTCAACTGGATTTGGCCTAGGAGTGTCCAGTTTAATGATAATAACTTTGAATACAACTGAATCTGGCTTGGGCAAAATGGACTAAATAGGAATATATTTTGTGTTTATTCCTCTACTGTCAATTGTTGCTGCTAATATCAAATGCTGATTGTTTGGAAACCTGACTCAGTCTTTCATTGAATGGCATTAAAGATGTCAGATTTTCCTTTCATTAATTTATTCTTTTATTTTCAAATTGTACACTAGAGTCCTTTGGTGAAGAAACATGTTTTTAAGACAATAAAAAATTTCATCATCAATAAACAAAGAAAAAAAAGGACTTTCTATTATGATAATGACTTTTGAAAAATATAAAGACTGTTGAACATCCAATGTCTATTTGGGCTGTTCCTGCCTTAGCAGTAATATTAATTGTATGATGTGTCTCTATTTAATATTGATCTGCTACAGGAATCTTGTTACAAACATTGTTTTAGCAAAACGATATTGTCAGAGAGGACAATGACTTTCAGACCAGACTCAGATGTGCTGGTATTTTATTGAACTATATTTGAAAAGTTAGATAAACACAACTAATCTGGGGGGGAAGGTGTAAAACAACTGCAAAATGAGGAAGGGTCCTGGTTACAGATTTAGAGGAGATGTATACACACATGTATGTATATGTATATGTATATGTATATGTATGTACATGTGTGTATTCATATATGTATACATATAGTTAATATAACTAAATTAATTATACATAATTTAATTATATAAAATGAATGTATATAAATTTTTAATATAATTAAAACTTTTTAAACAGTTTTTATAACTTTGAGTTTCAAATTCTTTCCCTCCCTATCACTTCCCACTCCTTAAGAAGGCCAAACCATCTGATATCAATTATGTATATGTAAAGCCATGCAAAACTTATTTCCATATTAGCCATGTTGCAAAAGAAAACAGAATCAAAAATAAAGTAGGAAAAGTAAATAAAATTTCAAAAAATATGCTTTAACCTGATTTCAGTATTCTTTATTTTTCTGAATAATTATTTTTTTTCATCAGGAGTCCTTTGGAATTCTCTTGGATCATTGTCTTGACCAGAGTAGCTTAAGTCTTTCACAGTTGATCATCCTTACAATTTTGCTGCTGCTATTGTGTACACTGTTCTCCCAGTAGTGCTGATTTCATTGTGGATGTAGGAGATGAACTTGAATCAAAGCTTTTCTTCCTATCACTTGAGTGACCCTGGTCAAATCACTTGGATTTTGCTGTATTTGTAAAAGTAACATTTTTCCATAAGGTCCTGGTCAGTTTCTGATTCCATAAATAATTATTTCAGAAACACTGAAATTGCATACACATAGATTATATAACTGTTACTGGAGCTATAATAATTCACAAAAATGTTACCAATAGAATATTGCTTATATATATATATATATATATATATATATATATATAAAATCTAAAGATAAGAAAATTGCTTGACTCATAGAAATATATAGTATATGTGCTATGTGAATTAAACCTAATTTTGAAGCATTAAAACAAATTTCCTGTGGAGCAAAACAGATATGCTACCGAGAATGATACTAACATTTATAATGACTAATAATATTTGGTATTTTTATCACCTTTCATCCTTAGTTCAGCTGAATAAACAGTTGAGTAGATAAGCACCAAGGAAACCAAGATAATATTAATAATACCTTTCATTTTTATCCCACAGATTCCAAATGTTTATAGCTATTATGCTCACACTTCATTCCTAGAAGTTAGTGGCTATGCTCCTTACAAAATGATTTGATAAGCTTATTCAACAAGTCTCGGTCAAAATGAGAATCCAAATCTTTCAATTTTCAAATCTCTTCAAGAGATCAGCTTTGATAAACAATTATGCATTGGATCCAAATTTAATATCTTAGAAATTACCCAGCTCAGTACCTTCATTTTACAAATGAGGAAATAGAGGTCCAGATTGGTTAAACTTGAAATAATATTCATCTATGAATATTTTGATTTTTATATCATTAATACAAACTCTATGTAGGTTGGTTCTTTTTAAAAGTCTGTTTACAGTTTTGCTTTCATGCTCCAGGAGTTTTTGAGCATCTATGTTATATGAGTAGTCCCATGTCTCCCAAGGAACAACTGAGATTTAAGGGAAGAAGTTGCAGTCCCTTTAAGGAACAAGCATACTCTTCGAGTGGATAGGGAAAAGGGAAACTATATAAGTGCTTTTTTTTTTAAGTCAATGCATGGGCTCTCACATGGAGTTCTCCTATAAAAACTTCCTTCCCCTGATGTGGTTCAACAACTTGCCGATAATAGTTTTAGGAGCTTGGAGGCCAAAACATTAAGTGACTTGTCCATGGTCACATACTGACAAAGTTGGAGGCAGGACTTCAGTTCAGGTCTTCTTGTACTCTAAAATCAATCCTTTTTATCAATGCATTATAACAGACTCCTTGGATTGAGATTAAAGTCATTCTAAAGGGAGGATTTGGTGCTGATGCCTTTAAATGAGACTTTTGGGATATAGTTCCAAATAGTTAAAAATGTGAAAAAAAATTTTTTTCATGACCCAAATCTTGGTCATGAAACCTCAAGATCATAGAATGAGATCTGGAAAGGACTTAAAAGGCTATGGAGTACATCCGCTTTCATTTTAGAAAAGAATCTAAGGAATTGAGAAATTAAGTGACTGTCTGCTTAGGTCTTTGAATCCAGGTCTTCCTGATTCCGGGTCCAGTGTTCTGGCCTTTATATTGAAAATAAAGGGGGATTTTATAATTTTGTTATTTCCCCTTTAGATTGTAAGATCCACTGAGGGCAGGGAGGTTTCTTTATTAAAATGTTTTTGCTTCCCCAAAACTTAGCATAACTCCACAGTAAGTGATGTATCTGATAGTGTCCTTAGAAAAGTTTTTAATCTGAATCACGAAGTTAGTTCTTTGATAATAGATCCATACAGAGTACATTCCTTTGTCTTTTCCAGCTTCTAATTAAATCCACTCAAGGATTTCTGTGATTTTCACCCCTGGAAAGGTAGAATATTTGAAACCATTTGCCTACCTTGCAAATCATTATTGTTGTGAAAGTTGGAGGAACTGATTGTGCAGCAGAAGTTTTGCACCTAATTACATTTCTCCTTATTCTACAGGGGAAACCCAGACACTGTAACAACCATAGAGAAAAAAAAAGGATTTAAGTAGCCTTTGGTTTGGACCATCTGTCATGAATATGTGACATATGTTTGCTTTGTTTATTCAAGAGCCAAGAGTAAACTGATATACCGAACTAGAAATCTGTCACTCGGTAGAGGAGGGCCAAATCTCCTGCTACCTGTTCTGTAATGAACACGTCCCCAAATGAGTTAGTTGATTGTGTTAATATGTATCTCCAGCTTCCAAAATGCATTGAAGGTGCTTTCCGGAGTCTGAGGAGACCCAGAATGAAGGTGTCTTTTGGTGCAGTCCTGATGACTGAAGCTTTTCTTGATGACTGTTGATCAGTGTGTAGTTGAATAGAAAGATTTCTGCCCACCCTGCCCCCCACTTCCATTTGTTCTCCTCTCCTACATATTTCTCTTCCTCCCTGTCTCCCCTTTGAACCCTGATTTCAAAGCTCCCTTGTCTTTTTCCAGTTAACACCCCTCCTCCCCCCAATCAAGATGACGAGATTCTTTTTTCTCCGTTTTGGTGACCCATCGTCTGTCTGCTTCCATGGCTTTACAGGTCCCAACAGATGTGGTCTACCGGGCCTGGATTCATCCTGTTTACAATGGCAGATGAGCCAGGACATCACATGTTGAATGATATAACTCAGTGCAACTAGGAGTCCTAAAACAGATCCAGGCTCTTTCCTCTACTCCTATGTTTGGGTCGATTTTTGACTTCAACGGGAGGCGCATAAGGATGGATCTCAGAGCTTCTGAAGGGCTGCCTGGTGGTCCCACTTGTGTTCATGTGTTGAAAGGGAAGAAAACAAGATAGGACCTGTGTGTAAGCCACGCATTGATTTAAGGGGGGGGGGGGGGAACAAAACAAAACACCTCTTTAAGTGATCTGCACGGGCGTGGGGTGTGTTTGTGAGGTCATCACAGCATGAGCAAGGCACATTTGAATGTCAGAAGATTCCTCTCCACTTCAGTTCAAGTCTGTAAAACCCTCGGGAGAGGGAAGAAGAGAGAAACTGTGCTTCTGAGTCAATGTGTGAGCGAGATGACTATGGAGACGTATATGAATATGTGTGTGTGTGTGTCTAATGCAAAAAAAAAAATTCTTGACTCACAGCCCCAAGTGACGTGGGGGGAAAAGCACAATAACAACCAACTTTGCGTTCCAAGGAAAAATCTAAGGAGTGATTTATACCCTTCGCGGTCACAAACCCTTTGTGATAATTCGGCTTGTGCGGGGAGGGGGGCTGGGGTGCACGCATCTGGAGAGCCCCGCGCGGGGCTTGCGGGCTGTCTGGGTTGGAGTCTCAGCAGGGTGGGCGCGTGAACGTGGGTGTCTGTGTGCGCGTCCGCTGGGGTGTGAATCTTGACCCTTCTTCACGGGTGGGGAAGGACGTGGGGAAGGACGGGGGAGGAGGACCCGGGCAAGCTTTGTTTTAATCTTAAAGCAAGCACAGTGCTTCCAATAATCCATGATTACCATCCGCTCACGGAGAGGGGTTCTAATCGGAAATTGTCCTAGGAAAAAAACAAAACAGAACAAAAACTCTGTCGGCGGATACTCTATCTTCTCTTGGGGCGAGGAGCCAAAACCAGGAGAGGAAAAAGAAAGGGCGGGAGAGAGGAACCACCAGCCCTCCCCCCCGCCCCCCCAAAAGCGCACATCTGGTCCCGGCTCCTTAGCTGCAGCTGCTTGGAGTCTGTGGAGTCCAGGTTGGTGACAATGTGGAGCGGGTTCTCCCTGGTCTGTTGATCCAGGGTCTCTTTTCTTTTCTTCTCTTTCGGGTTCCTATTCCTTCACCATCCAAACAGGGTGGTTTTAAGGACAGCAAACGTGTGTGTGTGTGTGTGTGTGTGTGTGTGTGTGTGTAAACTGTATCGGAGGAGTCCTGCAGGGTTTGCACCTGCTTCTTGCTACTAAACCCCGTTTCCTGTTTGGAGCCATCCATCATCTATATTATCTATATAATATATTATATCTAGGCGGTAATCAATAGGTCCTCTGGGCGCTCGCTGCCTCTTCCCCGGGCGGCGGCGTTGATGCAACAGAGAGCTCCGGGACTGGGGTGCGTGAGACAGTTTGGGGGGCGTGTTGGTGCCCTGGGCATCCAGGCCGAAGGGCATCCAAGCCGGTAACGGTAGGAGCTTTCCTGGGGAGTTTGGATATGAGGCAACTAATTTCTCCACCAGGGTCACTAAAGAAATAAACTGTGAGGTAGGACTGGAGAGTGGGAAGGGGAAGCGAGAGTAGCGGGAGAGGTGGGGAGAGAGAGAGAGAGAGAGAGAGAGAGAGAGAGAGAGAGAGAGAGAGAGAGAGAGAGACAGAGAGAGAGAGAGAGAGAGAGAGAGAGAGAGAGAGAGAGAGAGAGAGAGAGAGAGAGAGAGAGAGAGAGAGAGAGAGAGAGAGAGAGAGAGAGAGAGAGAGAGAGAGACAGAGAGAGAGAGAGAGAGAGAGAGAGAGAGAGAGAGAGAGAGAGAGAGAGAGAGACCGAGAGAAGAGAAAGTTCCCGGGGAGCGTCCCTCCCCGGGCCGGGAGCCGCCAGTGCTGCCTCCCGGCTGCGGCGGCCCCCGGGGCTGGGAGGCTGCCCGGCCCGGCTCCCAGCGGGCACTAAGGCTCTTCTTTCCTCCCGTGCGTGCTCGCCTTCAGTCGGCGGCTCCTCCGAGGCCGCCGGAACCAGGCGGCCCCTCGGACTTTGGGGCGAAGCCGCTCGGAGATCCGCCTCCCCGCGGCGCCCTCGCGCAGCCCGGGCGCCTCGGCTGGCTCTTAAAGCGCGCCCCCCACAACAGGAGCCTCCCGGCCAGGAAGCCGAGGTGGGGGCGGGCGGCGAACCCGGGCTGAGGAAAGCTTCCCGAGGCGGGGGAGAGGGGGTTGGGGGTGGGGGGTGGGGGGCGGTAGGGAGAGAGACAGACAGGAGGAGGAGGAGGAGGAGGAGGAGGAGATGGGAGGCTCCGGGCTCTCTCGCCTCTCATTTCACAGCTAGCTCTCCCTTCCAGCTCGGGTCGGACCTGAAAGCCTAAAAGCGCCGAGACCCTCGCGCCCCTCCGGAGCCCCCCGGAGCCCCCCGGAGCCCCGGGATCCCCGGCCCCGGCGGCGGCGCCGCGGACCGACTTCGCTCTTGACCTCGATGGCTCTGAACTTCGGGCTGCAGGAGCAGCAGAGCGGCTGCGGGGGGGTCGCGGCGTGCTGATCCCCGGCGCGGGGCGGCTGCTCGGGATCGCCGAGGATTTGAGGCGGGGGGTGACCGGCGCCGGGCGCTCGCCACGATGTTCCTCGCCACCGTGTACTTCGTGCTGCCGCTCGTGGGTGAGTGGCCCCTCTCCGAGGGGGACGGAGCCCCGGGCCCCCTCCCCTGGGCTGGAGAAAAGCGTGCGTGTGCTGGGGGGGCTGGAGTCGGGCAACCACTCCGGGAATGCCCCTTGTAGACGCTCCACAGGTCTAGCAGGGGCGGTTGCCCCCCAGCCCCTCGGGATGCCTCTTTGCAGGCTCTGACCTTGCCTGGACTCCCCCTGCAGCCGGCACCCGGGGCGGGGGGCGTCCCTGGCCATGGCGCCCCCGAGCACCCCGGGGGGGCCGGGAAGCGATCAGATCCAGATTCGAGGGGGCAGGAGACCAACTTGCGAGGGAAAACTTTTTCCCCGACCCGCTCCGCGCCCGCCGCGGGGATCTCCGGCCTCTGGCCTGCCTCAGTTTACCCAGGCGCGTCCTCCCTGCCCGCTACATTGTATCCGCTTTAGGACAGACTCCTGGAGGCCCTCCCCGGCCCGGCCTCGCCCCGGCCTGGCAGCCCCTCGGGGGGCGGCGGGGGCTCTTCCCCGGGGAGCCTCCCAGGTGTAGTGGGGGGAGAGTAGAGTGTACCCCGGCCCGGCCCTGGCCCGGCTCACGGGGGGCTTTCTGGGGGGGGGTCAGAGGCGCAGCGCTCCCACAAGTGGGAGCGGGGTGGGCCCCGAGCCCCTCCGGGCCCGCTGTGGCGGAGCCAGGCTGGGGCAGGAGCTGGGGCAGGACCCCCCCCCCCCCCACATAGTTCAAAGTCATTCCGCCCCCGTAGAAGGGAGCAATGCCAGCAAAAAGGAGTGGGGGGTCTTCTCATAAAACCCCTCCCTCACCTACCCAGAGGGATCGGAAGGCCATGCCGGGGCATGGGGGTGGGGTGGGGAGCAGAGTGCAGGGCCCCGCACCCCGCACCCCGCACCCCGCGGGGGTCCGCGGCCCTCAGCCCGCCGCGCCCTCTCGCCCCGTCTCTAGACCTCCTCCTGACGGCCGAAGTCAGCGGCGGGGACCACCTGGACTGCGTGAAAGCCAGTGACCAGTGCCTCAAGGAGCAGAGCTGCAGCACCAAGTACCGGACCCTGAGGCAGTGCGTGGCCGGCAAGGAGACCAACTTCAGCCTGGCCTCGGGGCTGGAGGCCAAGGACGAGTGCAGGAGCGCCATGGAGGCCCTGAAGCAGAAGGCGCTCTACAACTGCCGCTGCAAGAGGGGCATGAAGAAGGAGAAGAACTGCCTGCGCATTTACTGGAGCATGTACCAGAGCCTGCAGGGTAGGGACCCCGACCCCCACCGGCCGGCCCGCCCGCCCCCAGCCCGGTCCGGCCATCCCCCCCCCCCTCCCCGGGCCTGCCCAGGCAAGGGGAGCTGACCTCATCCTCCACTTTGGTGGCTGTTCAGATGGAGAATGAGGCCCAGGCAACACCAGCAGCTGGGGGTTCCTGCTACTGAGGCAGTCCACATGGGGATTATGAGATGGATGGGGGGGGGGTCCTCCAAGGGTACCCAGGTGACCTTTCCAAAGAGACGAGGGTAAGAACAGATGTAGAGGGCCATCCCAAGAACTGTGAATTCTTGGCTTCCACAAAGATCACTGGAGACTCTTAAGAAAATGTACTCTGATGAATACATGCCCTTTCTTTTTTTGTTTGTTTTGTTTGGTTCCCATCACTCATAGAATCGTGATTTTCTATGATGAGAAAAGATGCAAGTGTTAACTCCAAAAAAATCAGATTTTTTTCCTTTTTATGGACACCCCCCCCAAAAAAAAATCCAACAAAACCTGATCAAAGGCAGATTGCGAAAAGCCATTTGTCAGATGAGCATAAGAAAGTTGTCTTGAACTAGTTAAACTTTGGATCACAAAAATAGCTCATTGGAGAAGAAATCCACTTGTCACCAGTGCCTATTCCAAAGGGGAATTTTCTGTTCTTGAGCCCTAGAGGCCTTTTGCTTTTTGTTGATCTAGTACCAGACATCCTGTTCATTCATTCAATCACCCACTGAAACTGTCACTGAAACACCCGACAGAGTATGAATTTGACCTCGGTTTGCCATCACTTCCATCAAAAGTTTGGAACTCCTTTGAAATCTAGTTTGGTTTCTTCACATCCATGATTAAAACCATCTTAAACAAAATTGTCCCATATTTATCGGTCAGGACCTCTTTTCTGGCTACCAAAGTAGAATTTTTACTAGTAAATAGAGATGGCTTGCCTCTTTCCAACCTTATTTCCATTGGTTCCAGAAGGCAGGCAGGACTTGTGATGTCACTAGCTTGTTCCTCTGTGATTTCATCCCATTCTGTAGAGTGGGGGAGTTTCTGGCAAGACACACTGGATTGCTCTCCAATATTTTCATGGCACTCTGGGGAGAGAAAAGAACAACAAAAGAGGAAAGAATTAAAAGAAATAAACAACCCACAAAGATGAATTTTAAACCTTTGGAAGTCTCATCATCATTTTTTTCTGTGCTGTGGATAATAGAATAGCAAGAGAAATAATGTGTATGTGATTATTTTTTTTAAAAAAACAGAATAGGTAGAATGCAGTTTAAAATGTAATACTGAGAGTCCCAGATAGCCTCAGATAATCTGCTTGTAAAATAGCCCAATTTTTCTATTTGCATTTAGGAAATGACTTGCTTGAAGATTCCCCATATGAACCAGTTAACAGCAGATTATCAGATATATTACGACTAGTCCCACATATACCAGGTAAGCAGATTTATAGCTCTTCATTTAAAAATGCCAGCTGCCCTGTATTATATGAACTGCTTTGAATTATCTTTACTTCTGCATTAGGATAGAGAACAGCAGTAGGATGACTTTGTGAATCTGGGAAATTATAGGTAAACTGGACAAAGTGTAAATCTTTCTAAGATGATTTTGTGGTTTTTAGTCTAAAATGAAATTATTTAGTTGGGAAAAGTAAGTGGCTGTTCTTAGTTGTATATATGATTGGTCAACTCTTGGGAAAGAAATGCCATTTCTACCTGTAGGTGGCAATCAAATTCCCTTCTTTATGATACAGTAGTAGCTGTGCCTAACACATCATTTGTTTCTTACAGAAGATTTGAAGATAATCTTTCTTGGGGGGGAAGTTTGGATGAACTCTGTCTTTTCCCTGTGTTTTAACTTAAAGGATTAAATCAGATCATTTACTAAAAATAACGCATTCAGATTTTTAAAAAATCGAGTTTGTACTGTTTTGGAGAAATACTCCTGTGTCAGCCTCTCTCTCTATTGCTTCAAATTGTGTATTTGGACTTCCAGAGCAGTTTCTGTTTCGGTTTGAATGAAAATGATATCATTTAAGATTTTCCTAAGCAAAAAGGAGGGGAGCATTTTCTGGTAATGATAGGCATGTTTCAGACAGATGTTGTTTTTACTTATTCACTGTTAATATTTCCCATAAAGAGATCTAAGCATCAGAAATATGTGGTTTCTAAATGTTATTGTGGAATTGACGTTGAACTTAATACTTCATCATAATATAACTTGTTGTTAGTATAGATGCTATATATTCTAAATACCTAATTGAGCTTTCATTGCATGAAGAGGGAAGTCCAGAGAGCCATAGCAATAATGGATCAGAGAGGAATTTTACTAAATTAGGAGGAAAGAGAGCAGATCCAGTTTCAGGGCTATCAACCTATTATTGAAAGAAATAGAAATGATTTCTATTCTCATTCTCTGGATTCACTTGAGGCCAGCCATGGTCTTTGAGGAGTCAGAGATTCTGGAATTTTCTGGATAGGAGCTCAAGTTCACTGCAGTTTAGAGAAGGAAATCATCTCATCTCATTGATCATCTCATTCAAGTCCATTCAAACTGAGGTCCAAGAGGATTAAATTATTTGGTCATAATCATAAGGAAGTCGGAGAATCAGAATAGTGGATATGGGTCTTTTGATTGTCCATATCCAGGGCTTTTCTTACTATATTTTGTTGATATTTGGGCCTATTGTAAAATTCTTTAGGGCCAGTCCTGCCCTTGATAATTTATGGGACAACAAGAATAAGGAATATGGAAGAAAGAAAATAGAGATTCATGAGTCAGAAAGACTGGGATTTAATTTCTGTTCTGTCACTAACTGTGACCTTGAGCGAATTTCTTGTAGACCTTGGTATGGATTAAATGATCTGTAGGGGTTGTAGCTCTGACTTGCAGTGTTCCTGTTGGAAACTAGGAGCATTTTTCTTATGCTTTTATAATTTATCTCACTTATTTTCATGCACATTTCTTTTCTGGACCTGTGATTTCATCAGTGTAATAAATTTCTTGTGAGAAAGTCAGTCTATTAATGCAGATCTCACCTATTTGTTAATTTATAATCTTGAGATACCCGGGAGTCACTGAGAGACTTAAGACTGTCTAGACAATATAGGTCAGAAGCAGGCTTTCAACCCAAGTTTTCATGACCATGAAGCCTGTTCTCACTGCCTTTCAGACAATTGTTAATTTTATTTTTTTGTGCATTTAAACAAAGTGATCCTGATTGGCCTTAGGGGCAGTAAAGCCTCTTAATTGACAGAAATTCCCTTTCAATGCTAATTTATTTTTTATTTTTTATTTTTTGCAAGGCAATGGGGTTAAGCGGCTTGCCCAAGGCCAAACAGCTAGGCAACTATTAAGTGTCTGAGGCCGGATTTGAACTCAGGAACTCCTGACTCCAGGGCAGGCGTTCTATTCACTACACCACCTAGCCGCCCTCAGTGCTAGTTTTTAATGATTGTCTTCTCAAAGGAATCATTTAATCAAAGATGTTGTGATTGTTCAGTCATTTTCAGTGTATCTAACTCTTTGTGACCCCCTTTTGACCCCTTTTGGGGTTTTCTTGGTAAAGATCCTGGAATGGTTTGCAATTTTCTTCTTCTGGTCATTTTACAGATGAAGAAAAACTGAGGCAAGCAGAGTTAAAGTGATTTGCCCAGAGTCACACAACTCAAATATCTGAGCCAGAATTTGAACTGGAGAAGTTTTTATCTACTTTAATCCACTGTGCCATCCAATTGCCCCTAATCAAAGATAACTTAATAATAAAATCTGATGTTGTGATAAATGTTCTTCTTAAAGGCAGCAGTCATAAATAACATACCAGGGCTGCTAGGAGACAGATTGCTGTGTATTTTCATTGATTGGATTTGGATGCAGTGGCCCTGGGTTTGTTTATTGTCCTAGCCACTTAAAATCTCTGTGACTCTGGGCAAATTGGTTAACTTCTCTGGGAGTCAGTTTCTTCATTTGCAAAATGAGTTGGGGAGGTGGACTAGATGTATATTAATGTCCTTTGAGAATTCATGATGCACTCTTAAGAGGAGATGACTTAGGCCCACTAATTTCCTGACCTCTAACGAGTTTGAAATTTTATTTAATTAGCTGACATTTAATGTAGCTTTAACATTCATAAGGCACCTTACAAATGTTAGCTATCTGATTCTCCTAAGAACCCTGTTGAAGAGGTGCTCTTTTTTTGATGACAGAGTTGCTTCTGTGAAAAAGAAAATCCAAAAGTACTGTGTTTGATTTTACTCTTTGAATAATGTATGTGAGTAGAGCTTGGTACTTACAGGACATAGAAAGGCAGAAGGGTCGACAAATGTGGCTATTTTTTTATTTCTTAAAAGCCCAAATTCTGACTTGTAAAAGAAATAATTTGTCTTCAAATCCCTCTGCCTGGGGTCTGGGCAGCAGTTTTCTGCTCTTGCAGATGTGGAGGCAATCAGAGTTGAAGTCCTGCCAAATGTGGCTAAAATGTTTATCTCTATAACCTTGTATATGTATGCATGCAACCATGCACTGGCTTTGCCTACTAAAAACACAATCTAGCTGAGTGTCTTTGGTGCCTCCCACTCTCTTTGTTTGGACTCAACCTCTCAAGTCCACAGCTGACTTTTGCAAGCCATTTATTAATTGGCCAAGATCATAGGCTGCTTTCCACAGTTGTCATCATTGTCAATGAAATCTCATGTCAGTGACACAGAGTGAAAACTGAAGATTAACATGATTTCAAAAAATGTGAAGTCTCTGCCCTCAAGAATATTATGATATACTTTAAAATCACATTCTCCAGGCAAAGAGTGGGTTAATGTGATCCTGGCAACTTTTTAGCTGAAAATTTTATATTAATAGGGAATGAAAGAGATGAGAATCTTTCTTTACTGGTTGATATTGATAGTATTTTAGGGGTCCTGAGTTTGAGGAAGGGGATACTCTGTGGGAGTACACACAGAGAGTAATGGGCTCTTCGAAAGAGGAATATTGGAGCAGAGCAGAGGAAACAAGTAGAATGGGGGGAGGGTGAATCAAGTGGGCATATATATGAGATAGAGTAATTTCTGAAGGATGGAAAAATTACATGAGTGTTGAATATCCATGTCCTTTTGAATTGCAGTTTTCTGCTACTCTGACCTCTGCTAGTTTCCTCTTTTTTCCTCCAGTGAAAGTTTGAGGAGGAGAGAGAAGGGATCAATAACTTGAAAGGAAGATGAGCTTGCTGGCAGAATTTTGGAGATCCTGGAAGGGGCAAACAATGGGAAATTTTGAAAGCACAGGCTGCCAGCCTCGGGGAGTCTGGGGAAGACTGATCAGAAAGGAGGAGAGGATAGTAATGTCTTTGTAGGAAAGAGGAATGAAAGATTTGAGGTTTCAGATTATTGATTCAGAGATTGGAAGACGATGGTTCTTAGTTATAAATTCTTGTACACGAAGCTTCGTGTTTGGAAAAATAGTAGTCAAGCAGGTAAAGGAGTTAAGAGAAGGGGAAACTCAGTTTGGAAAATATCGAATTGATTTGACAGAAGTCCAACTCTCAACCTGTGTCCTGAGGTTTTTATTATATAGCAAGTCTAAACATGGGCCTAGATCTGTATTCCAGAACCTCCTTTGAGTTTCCTTTTAAAAATTTCCCATATTAAGTTATCTTTTGTGCTGTGCTATGAATAAAACAGGACATGTCTTCATTTTTGCTTTAATATAATAACTTATTCATTATATTATATTCCTACCCCCTCCCCCAGTTAAATTTTATCCCCCTTGCGAAACTATTAAAAACAGAGTAATTCCATTTTTCTGCTGCTGTGGTATCAAATCACAGTGAGATTTTTCTGCTTTTTTTCTTTGGGTGGGAGAGAGTTTTGCAAAACAGGGATGCTTAGGTGAACCTTTTTATACTCAAAAGTATCCTTAATATCCTGTACAGAGACCCTTGTACATTGTAGAGGAAGCATTAGGGCAGGGGAAGGCATTTTTCTCACATCCATGAATTTTCTTGGAAATTGAGAATATAATATTAACTCATTCTTTTTATCCATAAGCTAATGGGATAGAAAGAATGGAGACCCCTCCCCCCCCTTAGTGCTCTGTTATAACAAGGAACTTCAAATGACATTTATTCATTTCTCAAAAATTTTTCGAGCACCTACTAATATGTTAAGTACTGTAAAGGATTACAAAGATAAATCAGAGATGGTCTTAATCAGAGCTTACAGCCTAGCAAAGAAGAAGATGGAGGAGAATTTGTTCTACCATTTCAGATTGGAAACACATTTTTTCTCCTAGAGCCACAAAGGAGAACATCTAATTGATTGCTTGAACCACAAGATACTGACTTTGTGAATTTTTTAGATTTTGATTGTGGTTATGAAACTTCTGAATTTGTTTCTCTCAAGGGAAGTCTGGAGACAGGAGGGAACTGCAGATATTAAGAGGAGACTAGGTATACCAGGAGACCTTTGAGTTGTGACTGATAACTTTTTACCTGTCTGACTTGATGGCCAACCACTTAACCTTTTTGAACCTCGGTTTTCTTATCTGTAAAATGGAAATAATACCTGTCTCAGAGGATTGTGGTGAGGAAAGTGGTTTGCAAATCATGAATTGATCGATAAGTTCGAGTTATTATTAACCTTGTAAATCCAGTAAAACGATATGAGGAAATAGTGAAATATAGGTTATTGTTTCAACTAAAGATTGCTTCCCCCTTTCCCCCCAAGCCAGACCTGCAATTTAATCGATATTAGGAAATTCCATATAAGTAAAATCCCCCTACTAATGCAACTAGCAACTGTTCTGCAACTTATAGCTTTGAGAGGGCAGGTGGTATTAACCCCATGAATTTGTTTTTTTAAAAAAAAATCTCATAAACTTGCAAATGAATGAATGTTGAAAAACTATCTTTGCATGTAATTGGAAAAAATAAAATAAAATGCTAAAAATAATTATTGAGTATGATAGGATTCTTTGTAAATTTTATTTTATGTACTTTAAAATATTATTCTGAAATGGGGTTCATAGATGTTTTAGCAGATTCCTGTCATAGAGAAGGTTATTAAATGATGAAAAATGATATTTTTGCTGATTAGGTTTGTTATTTAGAGACAGTTTGCTTAGAGGAGAAGCCAGGGAAGGTCTCCAGCCCTGCCTTTGAATGTGATTGGACAAATCTCACTCACTCAGGGTCCCAGGCAGGCAGCTTTCTAATGGTGATCTTGCTTCAGTAAAATACCAAGAAATCATAGATTTAAGGCTCTCTTCTTTACTTCTCAAGATACAAGGCTCTATTTTTTTCTTAATTCAGACTGTGAACATTTATTAAGGGCCTACTATTTTTATATAACATAGCTATATGCATATATATTATTTAATATGTATATAATATGCATACATACATACATGCATGCATGCATGCATACATACATGTGGCCAAAACATTTTGCCAGGTGTTAGGAATACAGAGACAAAGATAAAATTGTCCCTGTCTTCAGTGAGCTTATATTCTTTTGGATGGAAGCAACCTATGAACAGGTGTTCTGTCTGCTTTAGAAGGATCATTTGAGAAGACAACTAATAATAACTGGGGGATCAGAAAAGACTTCCAGTAGGATGTGACCTCTGAATTTCCAACTCCTATCTTTATCCAGTTTATACTTGCACTTGGTAAAAACCAGAAATCTGCCCAATGATTTTTTTTTCCTATCTTATCTGTCATTTTGGAACAACTCCACAGGGGAAAAAGGATCACATAAACCTTGTTTTAGTTGGGGGAGATAACTGTGCTCGAAGTTATGGTTTTGGTTTCTCCTAATTTGCTATGTGACCCAGGGCTGCAGTAAATCTTTCTGGGGTTTAATTTCTTTATTTGGAAAATGAGAGGTTGGACTATATCATTTCTAAGGCTTCTTCTCCAAAAGTATAGAATTGCTAGTTGTGATAATAAGGAATTTATGTTTTTTATTTTGCTATATTTTATTCAAAGGAAAATAACATTTTGTAAACATTTTAATACACTAAAGTACTTGAAATAAAGTTAATAAAGGAAATGTTTCAAGGTGCCATACTCTTTTCTAGTAATTTAGATTGAGGACCTTTTTTTTTAATTTAGTTAAGATATTTAGCTATTGTTCAATGTTACTTTGAGTAATTTAGATTCATTAATAAAAATGTAGTTTATAGGGATTTAAATAGTGGCTGGCTACTTCAGTCTCCTGAATAATCAGAAAAAGAAAATAAGAAATTATTTGATGCTTTACAACTTTTAGTCCTTAGATTTTTCAAAATTAATCTTTTATCTGGAATTTTCATTTGAAAAGCTAACTACTTTTAGTAATTTAGAGACTCAACTAAGCTGGGTCACAGATGAAAACGAATAGGTAATTTGCATAAAGGGCTAATTTATTATGTCCCCTGGGCATTTCTTTCATCTTGCTTTCCATCCTAATTAATGTTCTGAGAGGGTCTAGCATGGTGTCAGAAATTAGGAGTGAAAGCAGGCATTGTTAACCTTCATTTTTCCCCCCATCTTCCTTGATATTGTAACCATTCTTGGTCCATGGTCAGAAAGTTATTCAAAACTGGAGAGTATACTGGGCATCCCACGTTAGATTTGGGATCTCTGATACTGTGAAAATCTGAGGTAGCTTTTCCAGTTCTACAGGGATTTGTAAACTAGATCTATAGAGAGAAGACAGCATTGAATTATTTCTAAACTTAAGTTCTCCAGTAAGAAAAACAACAACAACCTAAAAACAAAACAACCCAACTCCTTAAAAAGCTGTCCAGAAATTTGTTTCAATTGGTTCCGGCTGTGGTAAAGCCAGCTGTGCGAGAGTTACACAGCTGAGAATGCCAAGAGAGCAAGCAATTTCTTCAAAAATCAATTGCAATTTACTCCCACTAAATTGGCCAGAGTACCGCCCTGCCGAAGTATTAGCATATGAGGAACTTTCAATCATAGGGCCAAATTCTCCTATTTTGGGCCAAACCACCATTTCCTTTGGGATGGTGCCCATCACTGAGCTTTGGGAATGGGAGAATCTTCAACCTTGCGCCATTTTTTTAATTTTGGCAGGTTATTTGTTGGTGGACCCTGCTGTTAGCTTCTCACAGGCTTATTTGAAATTTGGAAGATCATCTCTGCAGTGTGCAAATGAGATCATGATTCCATTTTTGGGGCCAGAAGAGAGCTCTGTCCCCTTGCTCATCTTTCTTCCCACCTCTTCTCTTTGCTTTTCTCCCATCAAATCAAAACAAAACAAAACAAAAAACAGCAATTGACACAATACCCTTTGAGTTGAAATATCGACCAACACCTATCATTTTAGTATTTAGCACTGAATTTTGATGGAGTTCTTAATTGGCTCCTGAAATACAGGACACGCATGCTATTAAAACCACTCCTGCGTAGCTGTAGAAATATTAACCAAAGAATTAATTTCTGGATCCTCTCTTTCTCATTTCAGTGTGAGGAGAGCATCTAAAGTAGAACAAAACGCCTTGGGCCATTTTTTGTAATGTTGCAGTATAAATAGCATTACACAGTGATAAAGGAAGAAATTCTTAGTTCTACTTTTTTTTTTAAGATGACCTAATGCTACTTGTTTGCTGTGCCTAGGCTTATTTCTGATATTCTTAGAATATGAACCATTTGTGCAGAGTTAAGGTATGGGACCAAATCTGTGATTTTGTTGGTATGATTTTTATCTTCTTGGTGCAGTGAGGAAACTCCCCCTAAATTAGTCTTAGAGATTTTTGGGGATACTGAGAGATTAAGGAACTTGGCAAAGACCTGTGTCCAATAGGCCTCTGAGGTTAAAACTTGAACTCAGGTGGTCTTAAGACCATGCCCTGCTTTCTCAGTGCTAAACTGCTGCCTCCCTAAGACAGAGTTCCTCCCTAAGACAATTCATAGCATATGGAAATGAGTATTGATCTCATTTCTTGTAGAGTAGGTACAGTAGGTTTCTAGAAAGTACATGTCTACAAAATGTTGCATTGATCTCTCTTACTAGACTGTAGCTTTCCAAATAAATCCTCAATTAGAAGACTCCTAAGCCAGATGAAAATTATCAGGTTTCTTTTATTGAAGCCTAATCTTGTAGACATGACAAACTGAATAAGGCAGAGAATAAATGAACTGTAAATAGAACTATTCTTTTGAAGGTAGAATTGATTATCTTCTTGTGTAATAATGAAATTAATAAATCAAAATATAGTATTAGTGTACACAATGCTAAAATAAGCTTCAAAGTTTTCCATGTTCAAAAATCTACCTTAAAATCTACCACATGTGTACTAACTAATCAAGATATTAAAGGATTCTATGGGGGTGACCGAATGTTTTAAAAAATATTTTTTTGCATTTTCAATAAATATTCCTCAGTTTTCATTATTTATTATGCTAGAATGTTTTTCTACCAAATGATGGGTGAATTTTTATGACTATTAATGAGATCTTTCTATTATCAGTGAAAATCTAACCAGGGACTATAAAAAATACTTTATTTAAGTGTTAGAGTCCTAGGTTTTTTTGTCCTTGTAATATGGCAGAGTTGCAATGGTTCCCCAGAGCCCTTCTCTCCCTGAAGTGTGCATGCACCATGATTAAAAAAAAAGATAGTTTAAAAAAAGCTAGTTTTAAAAACTGAGAGAACAGTGAGGCCAGAGAACTTAGGAGAGACTTTCTAGGATTTGAGCTAGTCTTTGAAGAATGGCGATAATTTGGATTGATGAAGGTTCTTGGGAATGGGTGAAGAAAGACATTGATCATTTTCTAGTGATCAGAAGTATCACCAGGCTTGGAAAATATATTAAATTGGCATAGGATTATAGATAGAGCAGATAGTGAGATCAACCTGAACTGAGGAGGGAGGCTCATTAGGATGCAACTGAAAAATCTGTTTATATTGGTAGAAGGTGTCATGAAGAAGGGACTCTTGATGTAATAGGAAATCAGAGATCATTGACAACTTCCAAGAAGGAGGGCAGTGGACCATGAGGAAAATAGTCTTTAAGGCAGAGGAGTCTGTCAGTGCTTTGAATTGAAGGATTTATTGTTTCTCTTTCCTTCATGGCTTTCTTTGATCCTCTGCAGAGTGGGCTCATTTGGTTTCCTTCTCTTCAGACCCCTGGACAGTGCTCTCCCCCCACCCAGAGTCCTTAAAGTGACTCTAGTTTTGACTGCTAATTGTCGGGGCTGTTCTCCTGACTAGAAGGAATGGGATTTCCCTACAGTTAGATGCTGTTTTGTTAATCAATGCATTGGATTGTTTGTTTCTCATTTATTTTTTTCTATTCAGTTTTATGGCTCTCTTGTTTTCTATGTCACTTGGCTGATAAATTAAGCTGGAGAGGATCCAGAACATAGCCAGATTGGGGCGGGGGTCTTGAATTTACGCCCTGTGGAAACTTTGGTAAAGAAGTGGGGATATTTAACTTGCAGAAGAGAAAACTTGAAGGGATGAGAGAAGGGGAGACATGATAGCTGGGGAGAACCATCATAGAGTTCAGGGAATAGACTTGCTCTAGTTGGCACCAGAGACCAGAACTAGGAGCTGAGGGTGGAAGTGGCAAAGAAATGAAGGTTGAAGAGGACAGAGGTTACTGCCAGGAAGTGTTATCCCCAGAATAGACTTGGCTGCTTTGGGAGGTAAGTGTTGGAGGTCTTCAAGCAAAGAAGGCCTGGAGGACCACATGTTAAGTATGATGTAGGAATGTTTTTTGTTTAGATTGAGTCTGGATTAGTCTCCAACTAGGGAGATTCTTTAACAGAAAATTCTAATTCTAGTTTAAAAAAAAACTTCATAAAAACTGAAAATTGTTTAATTCTGCAGGGGGGAAAAAAAACTTGAATTGACAGAGATGCCCAGTACCTTGAGGATGGTTCAATGTAACAGTAGGATAGCAAGTGGGAGAATAATTACATGCCACTTAGTAAGAAATTGGATTGTTGCTGTTGCTGTTGTTGGAGGGGCAATAGGGTTAAAGGACTTAGGTCACACAGCCAGTCAGTAACAAGTGTCTGAGATTGTATTGGAACTCAGGTTCCCCTAGAGTCTAGGACCAGTGCTCTATCCATTGAGCCATCTAGATGTCCCATCAGTTTTTGACATAACTTTTCAATTTTATGGAGTATATATACTATAGATTAATGACTTACTTGTGGTTTTGCTATTGCTGTGTTATTTTTCCTCCAGTTGCTTGTCTTTTCTCTTAATAGTCTATTTAAGAGGAGAGACTCTTAACCTGGGGCTCATGAATTTAAAAAAAATTGCATTTTAGTATAACCAGTTCTTGGTAATCCTATAATTTTATTTTATTCCTTTGAGAACCTTGTTCTTAGAAAAGGTGAGAAAAGGTGTCAAGTTTTACAAGACTTACAAAGGAGAAGAACAAGAAAGGGGAAGAACCCCCAATGGAGCAGCTTCTCGTTTTCCATAATGAGGGATAATGTTACATTTATATATTTTTTAAAGATTTTATTTATTTTGAATTTTACAATTTCCCCTCAATCTTGCTTCCTTCCCCCCACCCCCCAACAGAGGGCAATTTGTTAGTCTTTACGTTGTTTCCTACATTTATATTTTGTGGGAAGGAGGATACTCTTTACTAGTAAGATTTGGGATGTGTGAATTGTCTTAACCGCAGTTTACTTTTGCATGATTTGACTGGTGATCCATTTGTTGTCCAGTCAAATAGTATCTGAAATGGGGAGTGGTTTCTATATATGCCCTCACATAGATTTATATACATGCATTCGTTTCTGCATGTGAAAACATTTTTGCTTGTCTCTGCATATGGAAGTATGGGGGAAAATCACAATATCTTAGACTTTTTCTTGTTGCTCTAGAAGAATGTTTTTCTAAATGGTATGTTTGCAAACAAAGTAGAAACAGTTGAAGCATTGTTTTCTATTAGCAGTGGAAGGTTCACTAACTACAGTTATTTTTTATTCTTGTCTTCTAAATTGTAATTTTAAAAGATGAGGCATTTCATATTCAAGAGTTTCCTTTGTCTGAAATAAATTATTCATTTCTACCCAGTTTCAGAAACAATGAACATAATACTTAATGCATCACAATTAAGCTTGTGTAGCTTCATATAAAATTATGTTCACTGTGTTTTGGTGAAAAAGAGAGCGGTATGTTCTATATTTTCAAGACATTTATTTCATATAAGCAAAAATTAAAGGAAAGAGATACTCGGAGTAGTTTTTCTTTTCTTTTTTTCCCATTAGTGGTGGAAAGAAGGGAATGGCTGCTTTGGGGAAAATCATAAGACTTTTGGACTTAAAAGCCCTGGATTCAAGTTCCAGTTGGCACACTTTCTTACCAAATTATATTAATGAAATGATAATGAGTGATATTTTAAAAAGCCTTAAGGTTTATAAGGTTTATATATTGTTATATCATCTTCATAATCCTCTGAAGGGGGTACAGGGTGGTATCCTCACGTTAATAGAGAAAGAAATTGAGGCTCCCAGAGGTTGTGCCTCATTCATGGTCCTAGGGTCAGTTAATTTAAGAGGCAGGAAGTAAACCTGGATCTATTCTGACTTTCAATTCAGTCACATTGCTTGCCTCATGGGATTGACACTGATATTTCACGAAGTACAATAATAATATTGTTAGCATTATTAGCAACAGCAATAATAGCTATATACTGGTACAACTTGTGGATAGAGCACTGGTCTTAGAATCAGAAAGAGTCATCTTCCTGAATTCAAATCCTGCTTCAGACACTAGCTTTGTGACCCTGGGCAAGTCACTTAACCCTGTTTGCCTCAGTTTCCTCATCTGTAAAATAATCTGGAGAAGGAAATGGCAAACCACTTCATTATCTCTGCCAAGAAAACCTTAAATAGGATTACAAAGAGTTGGACATGGCCAGAAAAATTGCCTTAACAATTTGTACTGGTTTATAATTGTTTTCTTTTGCACAGAAATTGAACTTACTAGTAAGTGTTAAGGCAGTCCCTTAGAGTGGAAGTATGACCCTAGAGGTCTTGAGTTCAAATCCCACTTGTGAAGTTCTGTTGCCTTCATGCCTTTGGCCATTTCTTGTTGGACTCAGTTTTCTTATCTATAAAACATATGGCCTCTAATGTCTGTTCCTTGGCTAGAAAGATGAGCCTGTGATTTATTAGATGTAAACTAGTTTTGGAGCTAGCTGGATAATTTGTGAGGCATAGTAGTCATGAGCATATTTTTAATTACTTTTTTAAATTTTAATTTTTTAATTTAATTTTTAATTTAATCTTTTATTAATATTTTAAATCTTTTATTTAGAGGAAATACTTTAGTTGGATTGTCTCTGTTCTGTCACACTGGGTATCCTTTATGTTATTTGGTTTTATAGGCCTAGAAAAAATTGCATGTGTGTTTGTGTTTGGGTGCACAAAAAGTATTGTTTGGTAAATGGAAAACATCAGATTTGAGGGGTTGAAGAGTTATGGGGTGACTTTGCTAAGCCTCTTTGGGAATCTACTGAATCAAATAAATATTCATCTTATGGAAAATATCCAAGACATGTTTCAGACCTGAGCTTTGGAAAAAAGGAAAATGCACAAACCCCATTCTATTAACATCTACTACTAGATATAGCAAAAGAATCTTCTCAAAAGGAAGCTCCTGGAGGGCAGACACTGTCTTTTTCTCCTTGGTATCACCCTAGATATTACGATTTGTAATTTTTTCTCATTTGAACTGAATTAAATGCCAAAACACCTCAGATCCTGGTACTTTTTAAAAAACTGATTGTTTTAGTTGTCAATTCCCCACTATCATGACACATAAAAACAACCCTTCCTTATTGGAAGAAAACCTTGAATGGTATTAGAAAATTTTTCCCTGGACATGTGTATAGTTACTCAAGTAGATGGCTGAGCCCCGTCCTGTAAAGTTTTAAACAATTACAGATAGTGTTTACTTGAGCGTTACCTGTGAAAACTGAATCCACTCTAAGGGTTTTACAGGTTTTTTTTTTTTTATATTTGGTCTGAACAATAACCATGGGAATTAGGTGATATTATCTATTCTCTTTTTACAGTCAAGAAAACTGAGGCAAACAGAGGTTAAGTGATTTGTCTAGGGTAACACAATAGCAAAGTGTTTGAGGCTGAATTTGAGCTAATGTCTTCCTGACTCTTGGCATTCTATCTACTAGCTATCACTGGAATGATGTCATTAATCTATCTTTTCTTAAAGATGAGGAAACTCAAGAGGGGGCTGTGAATTGGCTGAGGTCAAAGGTCATCATAAAAGCACAATTAGGATTGAATTTTAATTCTGTTTTATATATATGTATATATCTATATCTATACTAAGAGAAATTAGGGTGGGTCACTTGTGGTTATCATGTGACACATTTAAGATGCATTCTTAATATTAGCTTTTTTTAAAATTCAGGTTTTTTTTTTTTTGCAAGGCAATGGTATTAAGTGACTTGCCCAAGGCCACACAGCTAGGTAATTATTAAATGTCTGAGATCAATTTTGAACTCAGGTCCTCCTGACTCCAGAGTCAGAGCTCTCACCTAGCTGCCTCCCCAATACCAGTCTTTAAAAAGTTATTTACTTAAAGCAACTGGGGTTAAGTGACTTACCTAAGGTCACACAACTAGGCAGTTATTAAGCGACTGAGGTCGGATTTGAACTCAGGTCCTCCTGACTCTGGAGTGGGTGTTCCATCCACTGCATCTGTTCCAAACAGCTGCCTCCAGTGCCAGCTTTCCAACAGAGTTCCTAGGAGTGGGATGGTGAGAAGTCTCACGTCACCAGTTAGTTCTTTTGGAAGTTGTTCTGGTTATTTTGGCCACATCACTGGACAAGTGTTTCCCGCCATGGCTGCTGGATGGAGACCAGGCTGTGTTTCTGTGTTGCCATTTTCTTTTCAGAAATCCTTTAGGAGTCTGGCTTAACAAAATGGGAACAAAACTTGCTGTTAACCAACTGTGTCACCCATTTAATGCTGCTCTGTTGCCCCTAAGTAACTTTGCTTAGTAGCTAAGGACTTCTTCAGCTACCAAGGGCATGATTCAGGAATAGATACAAGTAGGGGGTCCATCTGTATCATGCCCACTCCTCACTGAACCGAGGAGAAGGCCCAAGACTTTCATTTCCCTCCAGCTACTCCTCTTTCAGTGACTCCATCACCAGGGTAGAGGAGGCCTTCTTATTTATATCTTCAGCTCTGATCACAGTATATAGTAGGTGCCTAATAAATGTTTACTATATTGTACTATATCATGGTTCCCTGTTAAATGCTGGAGATAGAAATATACACACATATGCATAAACATATATTATATATATATAGTAGGTGATATATATGTGTATATATATATATATATATATATAGTAGGTGATACACACACACACACACACACACACACACACACACATATAATTGTTTACTGTATTGTGCTACCTCTTTTTTTGTATCTCCAGCACTTATCACTAAGCCTGTTATATGGTAGGTACTTAATAAATATTGTGCTAATAAATAATTGAGCTTTCTTTTTATTATTTATATCCTTAGCAGTGATTACAATGCCAGGCATAGAGTAGGTGCTTAATAAGTGCACACTTTATTGTAGTATGCCTCTTGCAAATCAATCTTCTTCAGATCTGTCCTGCAGTTTGTAATGTGGGTATTTCTTAGAGTATGAGTAGAGATTTATCCTTTTGACTTGCAGATAATATGGTTAATCTTTAGTTACTTGTAGAGTTTGCTTTTTAGGAATAGAATAGAATCGCATCTTTTTAAAAGTTTTAATTTGTATGTTTTTGCTTTTATTTCTTAGATATTTACTTCTACTGTACCTGTTTCTCTTAGTGTGATTAAACAAACTAAACCACATTGCAAAACCAATACAAAGTGACTATGCCACCTAAGGCCATATTCACCATTCTACATCCATAGACCCCCTACCTCTCCATCCAATGCATATCTTTCCTGTGACCCTGATTGGTCACTATTAATCACAGAGCAATTACATTTTGCTTTCTGTTAAAACAGTATTTTAGGCAAACACATAGCTGCCAAGTAAATATTTACTCTAGATGTAAAATGCAAATTAAATTCTATTTAAAAGAACTAATATAGAAGAATTTGCTCTCAAGGGTGGTTATATTTGTAAATAACAGATGCTTTCATTGATATTTCTTATCACTTCCAGGTGAGTTGTTTCCAGAAAAATCTTGCCAGGTTTTACTTTTTTTTTTACCCATCTTAGTGGCCTCTGTCTTTTAATTGAGCACTGCAGGTTGAGGGGGAAGGAAAAGAGCTATCAGGGGAATTGCTGATCAGTTGGGCTGCCTTCCAGCCCACTACTTCACCCCTCTTGCTCCATCACTATTTCTTCATTATTTCACCTGCTCCCCTCTAAGGATCATCCTCTTGTCTTACATTTTTATTAACTTTGGAGTCTTCTACCCTTAGTGGAATGAATTCTTGTTCATGCTCTTTTGCTGTTTTTTTCAGACCTGCTTTTAAGATCCCTGGAGCTTAAATGACTAAGCTGCTTTCTCTCAGTTTCTCTATGTTCTGTGGGCCTTACCTGTTCAGTTTTGTTTAACTTGATTTTTTAGGTGTAAGAATTCAATTCGGGGGCAACTAGATGGCGCAGTGGATAAAGCACCAGCCCTGGAGTCAGGGAGTACCTGGGTTCAAATCTGGTCTCAGACACTTAATAATTACTTAGCTGTGTGACCTTGGGCAAGCCACTTAACCCCATTTGCCTTGAAAAAACCTGAAAAAAACCCCAAACAAACAAACAAAAAAGAATTCAATTCATTTCTGCTTAGGTGACATGCTTCTAAAAAAATGGGAAGATGAATTATTTTTGTAGAAGTGATGAGACTGGATTCCAGTCCTATGACTCTTAGTAAGTAGTTGTCTGAGATGAGGCAAGCAAGTCACTCTCCACACCTCAGTCTCATCATCAATAAAATGAGGTGATTGCTAAGGTTTCTCTTCATTCGATGATTGGACAGTGTTTTAGACAGTACTTGTTGCTTTTTACTTCTCAGGATTCTGTGAAAGATGATGTTGGAGACTAGTCCTGGGGGAGGTGAAATCAGTGTTGCCTTAATTAATTAATTAATTAATTAAATTGCCTTAATTAATTAAATCCCCCACTTGGTTGGTGATGCAGGCTAGACCTAGAATTGGGAAGATCTGAGTTCAGATCTGGCCTAAGATGTTAACTAGCAATGTGACTCTGGGCAAGTCATGTTACCTCTGCCTCAGTTTCCTAATCTGTAAAATGGTAATAACTACATCACCTACCTTGCAGGGTGATTGTGATGATTGTGATTGTGATTGTGGTGATGATGATGATGATGATGATGATTATGATGATGATTATATTACCTCTTAGGCAAATCTCCCCTCTTTCTAGGTTTTGTTTTTCCATTGGTAAAACTGGAGAATTAGATATACATTATTACTTCATTGACTCCAGAATTAACATTTTTATCATTTTTAGAGCCTGATCTTGCCATTCTAATTAGGGGGTGGGGAGGATGTGATGGAGCAGGACAGATACCACTAGGGGTTGGCATGAAGCTGTGGGCATGAATCAATGAATGCTGTTTAGTGTTAAATAGAGAGACTTTTTGATCTCTAGAAGCTTATAACTTTAAACAGAAATTGCTGATGGTAACAATCCCCTTCATCAGAGCTCTCTACTTGAATACTGCAATTGAGGGATTTATCTCACTTAAGGCAGTCATCCCTCTATAGGAGAATTTATGTTTATTTGAGTGTGACTCTGTATGACTAATTTTATCTCACTGTGTAAGTTAAAAAGAGTTATTTGGAGGTTAAGTAATGGCTGATAACTTCTCTTTATCAGACAAAGTTTTCCTTGGTTCCTTTGCTTCAAAATGAGACAAAAAACTGCCCAGCAAGCAAAAGTTCCAACTGAAAATAAAAGCAAATTTAGAACAATAAGGAGCCTGACATGTTGGTCTCTGCATTTTATTAGATAAAGAAACTGAGGTCTAGAGAGGGCCTCCTCAGGAACCCTTAGGTTTTAAAGCTAACTAGTAGTATAGCTGGCACTCTTGATCTCCAGTTCTGTACCCTTCCCCCTCAACCATGCTAATCAGGATAGCATATTTAATATAACATCATTGTAGCAAAATTAGAATAATACTCAAGGATCAGACCAAGAAGAAATGAAGATTTCACTATAGCTGTTGGCCATTCATTGTCCTTGCTAAGATAAAGATTACTCCTATTATCCTGGTAAATTATGAAGTGTGGGAGAAAATCAGTTAAGGATTTAATTATCTGCCTTGTCCCTATCATTGTGTTAGATACTGGGGGGCTGTGGTAGCTATAAGAATAATAAAAATGCCATGCCATAAAGGATTCTACAAATCATGTCAGACATCAGATTAATGAAAACATGAACTGAGGAGATAGTACATAGTATATACTGAGATGCTAGAATAATAACAGTAACTGTTCAGAAAAGGAACTGATGGTGGATTTACCAAGCAATTTACCAAGCATTTATTGAATGTTTATTATGAAGGACTCAAGTATGGGGTGGGGGCAGGGAGGAAGGGCAACAAGCTGCAAAAAAACCCCAAAACCCTCTCCCTTCCCTCAAGATATTCACATTCTAATGACCAAAAGGCCTGTAAATTGCTATGTGTCTATAAAGTTTATAGACAGGTGACTGGAGACTATTGAAGAGGGGAGGGAATAAATTAAGTTGCACTTGAAAATACCTACCAAGGGGGTCCCATTTGGAAGCAGTTTGACAAAGATGGTCAGAAATACTGAAGTCAATTAATACACATTAGTTGAAGTTCTTGACCTCAAGATACCTCCATGAAAAGGGCAGGTAATAATAATAATAATGATAATAATAATAACAATAACTAACAGCATATGGCCTGTGCCAGGGATGACCTCAAAGTGTGAAGGCAGTTAGAAAAAAGAAGGGGAAATTAATTGGGGAACAGTTGAATTAATTGTAGCACATGAATATCATAGAATATTACTATGACAAATAGGATGAATGCAAATGATCCTGGAAAGACTTAACATGAACTGAAGTAAGCTTAACCTAGAAGAAAACACTGACTATAACAATGAAGTGAAAGAGCCCCTGCACCATTACCACCACAGCCACCACTACCACCTGTACCACCATCACCACTACCTCTACTACCATCATGATCACTGCAGCCACCGACTTAACTGCCCACCACCTGGCATCACCTCCTACCACCACACAATCAGGTGAAGGATGCACAATGACAAAAACAAGTAACGTTATAAAAAAGAAATGTGAAAAGTTTTTTCCTGCTCTCTTTTTGTTGAGGTGAGAAGTCCACAGGTATGGACCATAGCATATATTTCCAGATATCAAAGACCATTAGTCTCAGACCTCTCATTTTACATATGAAGAAAATGAACCTCAGTAAAGTTAAATGACTTGACCAAGATCATAATCTACTAACAATTAGAAATTAAATAATATTAATAATAGCACTAAATTTATATATAATTTGCTTTGTTCCAGGTACTGTGATTAACACAATTATTATCTCATTTGAACCTCATAATAACACTGGAGAGGTCAATGAGGTTATTATCCTTATTTTATAGATGAGGAAACTGAGGCACACAGACACAAAGTGGCTTTCCCAGGAGCACATAACTAGAATAATATCTGAAACCCAATTTGAACTTAGATCTGCCTGAGCTCTATACACAAGAATAAAAAAAATAAATAAAAACTTCATAAAAAAATCCCAGATAGACCATAAAGCTAAATTCTGAGAAAAAACAGAAGGGTTATATCAGGAGTCATGGAGGTTCCAGATCACTGTAGATCAGTGGTTTCAAAATCAACTAGATGGATCTGGTCTTCAATCTGTACATAAGGAAACTTAGTTTTAAAATATAATGTTAGCTATATTTTATTGCACTTTTATTTATTCTGTTAAATGTCTCCCAATTTCATTTAGTCTGGTTCAGGCCATCCTCAGGGCTGACTATCTGACATCTCTGTAAACCATCAGAGAACTGGAGAAAAGTCAGGAATAGTGTTTGAAATCGCAATATCTGAAAGTGATAACTTGTGAGGCAAACCATAGGATGATCCTGAATATTTGTGACTTTGACATAGAAAAGATGGCACACTTTGCATTATTTTTTTTCTTAGGCATACTTTTGTAGGGTTAAAGATATCCAGCTGTGAAAGGAACTCTAATTATAAAAATGTTTTTGAATTTGATTTGCATTAGAGATTTCCATATGGATTTTGGATAACTACTTGTTGGGTAGAAAGGATTTATATAAATGGACAAGATGTTGTCTCAGGTCCCTTCCAACATTCAGAGAAGTTGCTTCTGTAAATGCTTATTATATTTCTCCTCCTGCAAATATAATTAGTTCTGGACCTCAAGATAAAGTCATAGAATTTTAGCAATAAATGGAACCTTAAAAAGTGATTTAGTCTTAATTGTTCTTATCTGGCATCTGGGAAACTCTTGTAAATACCCCATGGGAGCATCATATTTCTGTCACCCTTTCCTATGAATGATTTCAAGTTTTTTTATAGAAATAAATGAGCAAAATTTGATATTCCATATCAAATAAACATGCTCATTTTACAGGTGAGGAAAACACAGGTTAAGTGACTTGTCAAACATCTAGTGAAGCTGAGAATGGCAGCATTTTTTAATGAAGAGTGAAGACTTGGTTCAACTTCCTCTTTAGACATTTACTGTCTGTTTTTCAGACTCTTAATGATCCCAGTTGAGGTTTTTCTAGGCAGAGATACTAGAGTGGTTTCTCATTTTTTTCTCTAGCTCATTTTGCAGATGGAGAAACTGAGGCAAACAGGGTTAAGTGACTTGCCTAGAGTCACACAGCCAGTAACTGTCTGAGATTGATTTTGAACCCATAAAGCTGAGTCTTCCTGATTGCAGACCTGGTTCTCTTTACATTGTACCAATGACCCTGGACAAATTACTTACACACTCTCTCTTCCTCAGTTTCCAATAATCTAAAATGAGAAAATTGAACTCATTGGCCTCTAAAGTTCCCTTCTGTCTGTAAAGAACCCAGAACCTAGATCTGAATTCTAGTCCAGACCTCTTTTTCACATAAATATTAAAAATTATTAAAAGATGATTACGGTAGTAATTTCTGTCTCCTTTTGAAACATTTTAATCTGATTAAAAATATAACAAAATACTTTTTCTCTCAGAATTAAAAGCAGAAAAGTTTTAATAAATTTTAAGATTTAATAAAAATATTTTTTGGACAATCAAACATGAGTTTGAGAAATCAAGATGAAGTGAAATATCATTTGAATAAGAAATATATTACTTTGGCTTATTGTAGAAAAACATAACTTGGAATAAATTTTGTTTTTTAGATGAACCAGTTTTTTATTATCAAAAATTCTTTGATTTTTGTGGATAACTTGTCTCAGAAAATATTGAAAAGATCAGGATATTTAAAGAGATTTCACCTTATTACTCTATTATTCATAGTGTTTGTAGTGATTAAAGATATTTTCATATTATTGTTATTATTAGTGTGAAAAGTGTGTTTTCATTATTATCATGTTTTTATTACTTTTAGTTGCATATTTTTAAAAAATTTTCCTATTTTGAGGGGTGGTTAGGTGGCAGAGTGAATAGAGTGCCTGCCCTGGAGTCAGGAGTACCTGAGTTCAAATCCAATCTCAGACATTTAATAATTACCTAGCTGTGTGGCCTTGGGCAAGCCACTTAAACCCCATTTGCCTTGCCAAAAAAAACCCCAACAACAAAATTTCCCTATTTTGGGTCTCATTTTCAAAATTTCAAACTCATCTATAGTCTGATGCATGAGTTACATATGCACTTTACTGCAACACCAGATTCTTTAGATCTTTGTTAGTATCTGAAAGCAGCTGTAATTCTGATGGACAGGTTTCTCTCTTGAGTTTTAGGAGGTATCTGTGTACAGTTTGGATAATTAGTTGGATGATTTAAGCCAACAAATTCTCTTCTTTCTTAAACTTGTCTTATATTTTAGGTAAAAAAATAAGTATTGGTTGGAAATAGCTGAATAATTACCTCCATTTTCCATTTTTACTGCATATAAATACCTTGTATGGTTATCTCATGGATAATATTTTCATCTTTCTTGTAGAAATAACAATAGCGTGATTTCTTGAGATCATAAATTTTGTGTAGTAATCCTGAACTGGGAGCTTGGATATTTGTTATCTAATAGCCATCTCCTGAGTTCAAATCTGGCCTTGGGTACTAACTAAATCCTGGACAAGTCACTTTTACCTTCTTTGCCTCATTTTCTTCATTGGTGAAAAGAGCTGGAAAAGGAAATGGTAGACCACTCGAGTATCTACCAAGGAAACCCCAAAAAGGGTCATGAAGAGTCAGACATGACTAAAATGACTGAACAACAATAGAAATCCACTAGATAAAATATTGATGGCCTCCCATTCTCATAAATGAAGGGATTTCTTCACTCGGTGTTTGTTGATGTTTTTCTCTAAGATTCAAAGAGGACAGCTATATAATAAAAGTTGTCTGTCTTAGGATACTTGGGGTCCATCCATGCACTACAATGGTGGAAGTCGAGCAACCTCTTCTCTGGGGAACCCCAGTTTAATATCTCTCTTGCCCTGGTACCAGATTCTGAAGAGCATCCATTGGTCCTGCTCCAATATGGAGGCTTGTCTAGGGAACTTTGAATTCTCTTCTCACATTCTTCAGCCTCTTAAACTTGTCTGACCTGTTGGAAGGTTGGGATGTGCAGTGGATGAAATGAATCAGTTGTACACAACACATTTTTCCCCTTGGCATCAAAAGGAAGCCAGCGTGAGAGTAACAGAGAAATTATATGGCTTAGATTTGTTTTGACAGCTTTGGTCCTCAAAGGCTTCCCCATTTTCTCTTGTCTCTTCCAGGCAATTTGAAATGCTCTCAGGAGATATGTGGATAATACTTAGGACCATGATGCCCTCTTTGTGGCAGGTTCTTATAAATGAATGGACACATCTTGTTTTTAAAAATACTTTGAGCTCTTTGGATAAAAGGACTCTTCATAAAATGAAGATACTAGAAGATTTTGTTTCAAAAGCACAAATGTCTAATTAAAGGATAGGAAGGGTTTTTTTGTGATTTGAGATTTTTTTTGTGATTGGGCTTTAATTCTCAGTGCAGGGAAAGAACCCTGACCTGTGAGTGAGAAAAATCAGAGTTTTAATCTAGCGTCAACACTGATTTTATGTATGAATTTAGGCAAGGATTAAGAGTCAGTTTTTCCTTTGAGGAATGAGGGGCCCGGTCTCCATAAAATTAGGTCTAAAAATCAAAATCTTTGATTCCTACACAAATATAAATTCATTGAGTTTGCTTTTGAGGATGGTGATAATTGTGTACCTAGAACTTAACAAATATTTCTCATTGCCTATGTGTGTCACAAATGTACTGTTTTAGATATTGGGGCTATTGAGACAAAAAAAAAATACACAAAAATGAGAGTCCTCAAGGAACTTATGACATTATCCTGGGAGAGACAGCCTATGTGCAAAGTGGTACTTAGCAAAAATATATGAATATATGTTTATGTATATGTATATGTTACATATATATATATATATTAGTGGGAGGATTCATAAAAATTGGGAGATAAGAAAAAGGCCTCATATAGAAGAGAATGTGAGAATGTTTATGTTGTTTTTAAGGAAATTTAATAATTCTCAAAGACATGATGAGGAAGGGGAACATTTCAGGTTTCAGGCATGGTATAGGGGACAACCTCTGCCAAGGTACTATTTTGCATGAGGAATCATAAGCAAGGCATCTGTTGTTTGCCTGTTATGTTGTCCTGGGAAGTAAAAGCAAAAAACCCAAAAGCAATAGTATGAAGGGTTTTTGTGTAAAGAAGATAAAATAGTATGAAGGGTTTTGTGTAAAGAAGATCTGAGTCAATTTTTTTTAAAGTGATAGGAACCTTTTTGAAGAGAAGCCCTTCTATTGAAGTTCTAAATATATCTGTGGGAAAAAACAAACAAAAAACAAACACAAATAATAATTACAGATCTTAGATTGATTTAAAAATAATAATTAGTATATGTATAGTATTTTAAAGTTTATGAAACTATTCCCTATCTGGTTTTTTTTTTTGCCTTTTTTTGAGTTTTTGCAAATGGGATTAAGTGATTTACCCAAGGTCACACAAGATAAGGATTGAGTGTCTGAGGTCCAGTTTGAGCTCAATTCCTCCTGACTTCAGGGCTAATACTCTATTCACTACATTGCCTAGTGCCACTCTCCTCTGTTTCCCACTGCATACTTGTGAAGTAGGTGTGATTATTTATCCTAATTTTATTCATGAAGAAACTAAGGCACAGAGAGGTTTAGAGTAACTTTAGCCCAGAATTCCACAGCTCTCAAGTCTCTGAGACCAGATTTGTCTTTGTCCACCTGACTCCATGATTATCACCTCACAGTAGGGGACAGGAAAATTCAAATAGACAAGTTGCCCAGTAAAAGGAAGATTCATGATTAGATTTGATAGAGTGGGGAAGGTGACATGAACAAGAGATTTAGAAAATGGTTTCTAACAGAAATGGAGGAAATCAAATAGATAAACCACTCCTAAGGATGCTGACTTGGAAAACAACACATTAATACTATCTATGTTTCACTGTATTTTCTTTAATTTTGGTAACTATATCCCAGTTATATTTTGATCTGATTCAGTCTGAACTTGAGAGTATTGGTCCATATTTAATGTCTCACTATGGAGATACCTTTATGAACTAATAGGAAAAAGTCAAGAAATATAGGATCCAAAAGCATCTTATCAGGTTAGAGCACTTGTTTGAATCTAATGAGATGAAATTCAAGACAGATGTCACCCCCTAAAAATCAATTTCAAAAGTATCAGCTGGGGAGGCATCATTAGATGGTTATTTTGGGTAAAAATCCTAGGGGTTCGAATGGCTTGTAAACTCCATGTGGGGCAGCAACTTTATGTGGCAACCAGTAAACTTAATTGAACTGGAAGAGAAGATTCAGGGTTGGGGCAGAAGATGGTGGTAGTGGTGGTGCCTTCAAGTATATGAAATGCATAATGGGGGGAAAAGAAGTAGATTTGTTGAGTTTGACCCTAAAGGACAGAACCAGGATTGGGGGGGGGAAATTGTAAAAATTTGAATTTTTTTGTTGGGAAAATTTTCTAATAATTAGAGTTGTTGAGAATTGTGATGCTTTATCTCAAGAGTTGGTGGCTTCTCCTTGGAAGTCTGCAGAAAAAGAGGCTGGGTATTCTATGGGGAGGTCCCCTTTGTTGAATAGATTGGACTAGATGGTCAATTCATAAGATCCTTAACATATTTTGTGTTTCTGTGAAATGTGCTATTATTTTATGGAACTTCTAAAGGGATGGCTTCATTTATATCAAGGAAATATATTTTAATGCAGATGAGTAATGGCAAAAGTCAATTTTGGTCTGAAATGATAAAAGATTTAGTATCAAGTTCAGTTCATCCTATGTGTTATAAAGTATGACTTTATTTTCATTAATTAATTCAGTTAATTTCATAAGTAAATTGTAATTTTGAGCCTTATAAAACTTGTGGATATATTTCCTCCTTATCTCAGCTTCATAGAATCTCTTCCTTCAAATCTCATCCCCAAGCACTACCTTTCTACTTGAAGTCTTTCCTGATTTTTTTATAGCTTATGTGCTTCTTCTCAGACTACTTTACTTACAAATAAATACTACTTTATATTAAAATAAAGACTACTTTATATTACTTTATATTAAAATATTTGTTGTTAAGTCATTTTTCAGTCATGTCTGAGTTTGTGACCCCATTTAGGATTTTCTTGGCAAAGATCCTGGAGCTGTTTGTCATTTCCTTCTGCATCTTATTTTACAGAAGGAGGAAACTGAGGTAAACAGGATTAAGTAATTTGCCTATATAGCTAGCAAATTTCTGAAGCCTGAATTGAATTTGGGAAGATCAGTCTTCCTGATTCAGGTCTGGCACTCTGTCCACTGTACCACCTAACTGCCCCATTTCATATATACATGCAAGCATGTGTGTATATATGTGCATGCATGCATGCATGCATGTGTGTGGTTTTTATTTATTTGTAAATTCCTTCATTGTCTCTTCTGGAAGGAGAGAAACTCACTATGAGTCGGGACCATTTCCTTCATTGTATCTGCATCTTCTGAAGCAGCTTAGCACAAATACTTGTTGATTGATTGGTTGTGAATGGTACCACGACAACTCATTTGATTCACTGTTGTTAAATATAATGAGCAAAGAATTTCAGTTAATTATTTCCTACAAACATCTTTAGACACTGTGTTAAGTATAATTAAAAAGAGGGAATTTTATGATGAATTACATTTAAAAGATTTCCATCTCTGATTTACATTAGAAACTACCACAGCCCTGCCCAACTCTCAAAGATAGCACTGTGATATCATAGTAATTAAAAGAAATTCATGTCAAACATTTTCATCCCTTTGCTTTCAGGTCCTAAGTGTGACATGAGAGATGAGCATGTCACCAAATAAAACAATGCACACATTTTTCTGTACATGGATATTTTACAAAAAGATAAATGGAAAGAATCAAAAGTATTCAACAATTTGAATAGGAACCTATAAATAAAAATGGTACGATGTTCATTGGTTACCAAATTTTATTCCTCTTGTTCCTGTAAAATGCATTTTATTTTTTATGTTTATAATACATCTGGTCATGGTCTAGAGTGTCTCTGCTTATTATAGTTTACATTCCCTATTTTATAGTTTGGGACCATTTAGATGAACAAAAAACTAGATGGATAAAATTTAAGAGCTCCCCTTGTAAAATGAATAATAGACATGAGTCTTATAACAGGAAGGCTAAATTTAAGTAGGCTAAAGTATTATAGATAATAGTTTTGCATTGTTGCCTTGATATATTGTTTTTGTATTTGTTGCCTCTAAAAGCAATAGTAATTTGTATTTTCTTTGTCAATAGCTCAGCGTTAAATATAAATGAGAGATTTAAATATTAAGTCTTTCAGAAAAAAATTGTTACTACACATTTTTAGATTCAGTGCATTAGAGGATGTTATTACTTCATTGAGCAGATTACAACAATTAAATTGTAATTCTGAGACCTTGTTAAATAAATATCTTATCTACTGTGACAGCAAAATATCCTAGCAAAATTGTATATACTTTCTTAGATGCATCCTTTTTCTTGAAATAGATCCTTTCTGAAGGTGTAGCTCTCTCTTTCCATATATAATATATACATTCATGTAGATTTAACATACACGTTGAATATAGAAAGGAATTGTTTATATTATCTGTATAAATATGTGTAACTAATACATGCAGAATAACATTTAAAATGTGCCAGTTTTCATTCAACTGACAGGTGTTTCATATAATTTTGGAGACATTTTCTTGAGCAGCAAATGCAGATTGTGAAGTGTTGCTATGTTCTTCATAACACTTAAAAGCTGGTTGAAGTAAATGGTTTTGATATCTTGTGAGGTCAGACTGAGGTTACCCTCAAGCTTGCAATTCTCCAGGGCCCAGGATGCTGAAAAATGTGGCTTTTTCTGTTGTTAAACACTACACCTTTACAGAAGACACTTGCAAAAAATCTTGCAAAGAAACCAGCCTTGGTTGAATGTACTTCATGTTGTATATAATTCTGGTGTTAAATTTATTGGAAGGTTGAGGTTAATGTGAAACATAGTGTAAAAAGAATGAGATTGTGTGTATCAGCTTTATGGAACATTTGGAAGGAGTTGAGACCTTTCATTGTTTCTTTTGTATCAGGGGAAAAATGGTTTCAAAGAACTTGAGACGTGGGTGTGAAAAATGGTATTTGATCTATTCTGACACTTAGGTTGTGTTTTTATGAAGCCAGTGGATCTAATATGTGCCATTTGCCCCTGAGAACTGTTTCCCCTTTACTTCATTCCCTAATACATTTATGAACAGAGATTCTAGACTCTAGGCCAAAACGAGATGAAATCTACTCCTAGGCTAACCTTTTGAGGTAGGGTTTTAGGGTATATTCATAACAAGAAATTAAAACTTTCTATATTTTGGAGGTAATTTTAAATAATTGGTAGATTGGGTTAGGTGAAAGTTATTCTGGAATGCCTATATCTTGTTACTTTACAAATAGTATAATGCTTCCCTCCTCATTGGAAAAAATATCTGGGAGGTGGCATTCGTTTCTTGTGTGCAGATGTTGGAGGTAGTGGCAGCCAAGAGGACAGGCTAAAGAGAGGGAAGGAGTCATATGGAGGATAGTCAGAAGGAGGAAAAAGACTGTATTTTATGGGGACATTAGTCTCTGGAGAATTGAAAAAAAGAAACCATTCTCACTTGAATTCTGGTACTCTAGAAATATGCTTACTTGACTCTACAAAGAACCCTAGAATGTTATGGTTAAAATGCATTTTTGGGTCTTTTGTAGTTGAGTATCTAAAGCTCAGAAAGGGTTGGTGAGGGGCAAACCCAAGCAACACACAGGTCATAAGGGACCTAGCTGTCCAAGGTTGTTTCTATTCTAGTTTGCTCTGTGTGTGTGTGTGTGTGTGTGTGTGTGTGTTAGAAGTAATCATTATTTACTATCCTAGAGTGTGGGGAGGGAAGATGGGAGGGAGGAAACTTAGAAAAAATTAATGTTGAAAATTTAAAAAATGGTAATCTTTATAAACTAGGAGAGTGGATTGGGTTTAGGGTAATGGAGGAGGAGACAAAACTAATTTTTGATATTTTTCTTCCATGTCAGATCCTATTTGTTTGTTTTTAACTACTTTAACCTTCTAAACCTCAAAGCTCTTAATTTTTAACAAGTTTTTATATCAAGTATAATTTATCTTTTTTTGAAACTTCTACCCAGGGCTGGCTAGGTGGCACAGTGGATAGAGCACTGGCCCAGGAGTACCTGTGTTCAAATTTGGCCTCAGACACTTAATAATTACCTAGCTGTGTGGCCTTGGGCAAGCCACTTAACCCCATTGCCTTGCAAAAAAAAAAAAAAAAAGAAAAGAAACTTCTAATTTTCTAATTCTTTCTATTTCTCAACTGCAGCATTATGCTAGCTAGAACAGATGTATTTCATAGAATCAAGTTCAGGACTCCAATAAGTTCTGAGTAAATGTACAAATCAGTTTAATTGGAGATATATTCAGAAAAATCCATAGCCCCTCTAATACCTTTTAGCAAAGACCTTTTAGGCTAATAATCATGGTCAGGTAATTTCACAACTTTCTCTTTAAAAGTTAACTTCCTGCCAGTCCCCTGTGATTGTTTGGAGACTTGATACATGGGTATTCTTTGCACATCCATTCTTTGTTGCTTTCCTTGTTTCATTGTTCTTTTTCATTAAATTTAATTCAGTCCAATCAACATTTTAAGTAACAGTATAGGTTAGATGTTGTACTGGTACATCATGTATTCTTTACGACAGTTTAGACCCAATCTCATTGGCCACCAGAAAGCAATTGTTACCACATATATGAACATGTTTATTTATGAATCTGTTTGACCCCACCTGTGATTTCATCAGTGATAGACTGCAATTAGATACTTTCCTTACCAGTCTAACCTGCCATCTTCTTTGTAACTTAAGAGTTACCTATATTTGCATAATGAATATATAATGAATATTTCTAATTGTGCATGTATTCATTATTTTTATTCAAAGATCACAAAGTTCCTTTTATGCCAGTGACCATGACTATCTTAGATGCTAATCTTCCCAAGCATTAGGGAGGGACCAGTCGCTTGTCTTTGGATGGGTCATTTATCCTCTCAGACTCAGTTTCAATCTCTGTAAAATGAAGGGGTTGGACTAGATGTCCTCAAAGGTCTCCTCTAGCTCTAAGAGTCTATGATCCTTTGCTGATTTAATTTGCTGTCTTGGGTAGAGATGGCAGGAAGCCATGTGCTTTTTGCTGATGTTTATGAATAAGAAACAGTTCCTGCTTCTCTGCTCTTTGGCACCAACCACCCCTCTTGGGTGCCATGCTTCCTCTTTAACATCCTCGTCTACCAGTCTGATCTGCCATCTGCCTACCTCTCCAAATTCCCTTGAGAGACAAGAGGGCCCCAGGACTGAGTCTTGGGGGGTATTCCCAGAATTAGGACATTGGATATAGAGGGGAATCTATCAAAGAAGACTGAGAAGAATGAGTCATGCAAGTAGCAAGGAGACTCCAGAGAGAACAATATCAAGAGCATTTGAAGAATAGAAAGTATCCCTGCCGAGAGGGTGATTCAGTGTTTATTTCTGCACAGAGGTCAAGAAAGATAAAGAATGCAGAAAAGGATCATTTGCTTGAGTTTTAAGATATTGTGGTTAACTTTGGAAAAAAAAAGCAGTTTTAGTGGAGTGAGGTTGGAAATGAGATTGCAAAAGGATTGAAAAGTGAATAAAAGGAAAGGAAGCAGAGGAAATGATGGAATATAAACTTTCCTAGGAAAGTTTATGTAGAAGATTGCTGAGCATATATATATATATATATATATATATATATATATATATATATATATATATCATCTTTCCACAAAATATAGCTGAATTTGAAATAGGACTGAAAAAATTCCTCGTTTCCAATTTATTATCTATCTTTTATTTTGATCAAGCCACATGGCAAGGTCCATTAATCTCATGTCCAGGTAAATCAGAAAAGCAGAAATTCATGGTTTGCTTTATACTTAGAAGATAGATTTGACCTAGTGCCAAATTAATTTAGTTTTTAGGTTTTTAAAATTTGTTTACAAATCTAGGAAAAGAGCCAGCTTCCCCTAAGTGGTATCTTTTCCCTGACTTGGGGGAGAACAGAGAATGTACATTCATTTCATCTTTCTACTTAGTGTGCATTCCCTGTTTTTTCCCTTCATTCTGTAGGTCCCAACTTCATTCCATTGAGCTCCTAAGCAGAAATCAGGATTGGTTCCAATTAGACTTAAATGATTTCCTTTAACATTCTTCCTCATTATTTTAGAAACATTCTTGCAGAAAAATATGGCAATGTCTTATATGGAGGAGGATTCCTCGAAAGCCAGCAAACACAGTGGAATGAACAGCCCTTGGTTCTGGTTCTGCACAGAAACTGAGTTGCTGGAGCTGTAAATATAAGCACAATTTTAATTTCCCCAAATGGAATGGGAGATTTGAATGTACTCATTTAACCCTGGAACTGAAGGAAAGCAGCAGAAGAAGGAATCAATACATGTCTCTGCATATAACACTCATCCAAGGCAATGAGCATCGATTCAGTAAATGGCAGCCTCTCCCCTCTGCCCCAAAGTTGTTGTGTGTACTGTAATCTTGGAGGAAAAAATTACATTTATACCATGTACCCTTTAATTTGTACTATAACGACTGCATTTTGCTCTATATAAATTTTGCTCCATATCAATTTATTAAGCTGTTATGTTAGGGAGAATAGTGTGCTAATCTCTGAGTAAGAAATAATAAATAAGACAGGATTTCCAGCCTTCATGGGGTTCCCATTCTAGTATTTGAAGCATGATATATACACAGATAATTATAACATGAAATAGAATATATTTTTAATAAGTACAATATAGTTTGAGCATTCTTAGATGGGAAAAAGCATTGTTTCCCTTGGTGGGGGTATGGATGGGGTTGCAGCAGAATCAGAAAAAAGCTTCTTGGAGGAGAAGAGAGTTGGTATTTGAATTGAAACTTTGAAAGAATGGGGGCAGGTTTTAACCAGGGAATGGATTACATCTAGATAAATTCAAGAAGCCAGGAAAACATGGTCAAAGAAAAGGGATTTGGAGAACATGAATGAAAGTGAAGACTCCAGTTTGAGTGGAGTAAACATGTAGTGGATACAGTGGTGTGAGTTAAGTATGAATTGTTGAATTATACAGGGCTTTGAATACCAACCCAAATGAAGAGACTAAGACACCCAGTATTGAGTCTTTCTAATAGGAACCTACTCAGTTTTTGTTTAATTTAATTAAGAAGATGTCTTTTGCCAAAACAAGAAGATTTAGATGTCTCTGAGAAATGGAGATGGGGCCTTTTTCCACCTTTAACAAAGAAAAAGGGTCTGATTTCTGTGTGTGGAAAGAAGTTTGATTTTGAAAACCAACTGCTTAGAACTGAAATGGGAGCTTTGGAGGTAGAGGAGAACACTAGCTTATAATATAATTGCAAAAGGAAAGGAATAAGTATTTTCATAATACCCACTATGTAGCAGGTAAGCATGCTAAACCCTTACCAAATATTATCTCCTTTAAAGCATCTGGAAAATTTGGGAAAGGGGTCCTTTAATAGAAAATATTTTTCTTGTAGAGAACTGATCTCAGAGACAGGGAGACATGGGTTCAAACTCTGCCTCTGCTACTTGCATTCTGACTGTGATCCTGGACAAATCACAATCTCTTTGTCATCTGGTTAACACTCTAAGACTTAAATCATAGAGAAGGTGCCAAACAACTTCATTAATAGAGGGAGCAAGTTTCTTCATCTGGAAGTAGCTTGTATCAGTGAAATGACAGACCTAGTTCCCACACCCACTATCCTTTTAATTCTTAAAAATGGGAAAGGGACAAAAGAAGTCTTGTTTAGAATATAGGCTCTAACAGATGAACTTAAAGTAACTCCTTATTTGACCTCACTCAAGGAAAATAAATTTAATTAAAGATCAGAGATCTTTGTGGGCTTTCTTAGATAACCACAGGCAGTAAAAAAACAAAACAAAACATTGTTAATAGGGACCCTTTGACTAGAATTCCAACTGTTTGTGTCTAAAGAGGATGTTACCTTTCTATGAAGTGTAGTCTTTTAGAAGCGGAGATAAAGAAGATCGGAGACCCAGGGGCCACAGAATTAGAAGTTGTCTCTCTTTTCCCTCTTGATTACTTTTAACACCTTGAAGGACTTCAATGATGAAAATGTGTTCCACTTCAGAAAACTTGAGAACCTGCCATAAAAAGTAATTTGCAATTTTCCCTTTCCCCATATCTAAGCTGAATGCTGTGGTTAATTACTCCATAATAGCTTTCTGTTCTGGTGATTTGTTACAAAAATAGACAAGTCCTTTGTCATCATTAAACACTAGGATTAGTATTTTTTTTTTTATTAGGGATCCCTTAAATCTCTAAAAAGATTTTTTTTAAATTGCATGGAAAATTTGGGGGGTCTGAATTTTGAAACAATTGATATTTACAATAAATGGATTGATTCAAATGTTGTATATTGAAGGAGAAATAAAGACACTAAAATACCCATCTCGTTAAATCACCCTGCAGCCATTTAAGATGCTGTCCTGGATTGCTGCCAAATTATACTGTGTAATATATATTCCCTGGGAGGAGAGATCTTTATGGAATTTTTGCCACTGACAGACTCCTGCTGTTCATATTATTTCTGAATAGCATGGAGTATCTTTCATTTCCCCCCCTTACCTGCTTATTTAAGTGTATTTCTAGGCCCAGCTGCCTTGTGTGTATGACAAAAAAGTACAGCAAACTCAATTGAAGCTCCTTGCGTTTCTGAACAAATGGACTATTTACTATAAAGAATGTGGGAAACCTGTTTCTGACTAAAACTTATAGTGGTTCAGATCCCAATCCCTTCATTCTAGGCTTTAAAACAGGTGTTTAAGCTTCACATAGAGAGTTTACCTGTAGCTTCCTCTCTTCTTGATATGTCTTTGTGTGCCAGCAGGTGTGAAACATATACACATGCGCATACACACACACACACACATACATGGGAAGGTTAATACTGCCTCATTTCAGTTTGGACTGAATAAGAGGGTGCATTTGACCTCAGTTGGCATGGCCACAGGTTAAGAGAATGGCTCCAAAGCTGCAGTGCTATTTTCATAAGAAAGCATGATTGGTCCACATCCCAAATTATATTATTTTCTAATAGATTTTGTGCACCAGAGTTCTCGATTTCTGTGTTGTGGAAATGAATTCAGTAATGCCTGTCACAGAGCATTAGCTTTTATACTGTAGTTAGAATTTAAATTTATGGGGTATATGCCAGCAAATTTTTTTCTTCTCTAAACAGGTGAGTTGGAAAAAGGTTGGCAGCTGTTTTAAGTTATGGCTAAAAGAGAGATTTTTAGATTTTAGAGATTTCATAGGGAAAAGAGAAGGAGGAGACCTTTTTACATCATTAGAACCAGGCCTTCTATGCTGACAAGTCAAAAAGGCTTAAAAGCAGGGTAATGCTGGGAAAGAAAGCTAACATTAGGAGCAAGAGGAGTTTATTGAATTTCCTAAAAGTATACTTCTATAAGAAATATACTGAGCATCATTGAGATGATTACCCCTTTCTGATATCCCAGACTGCAAGTCATCCACATCTTGAGATCCATTGTGGTTTTTATTCCTGTCCTGGCAAGATTAAAATAAAACATTTCTTTACTGAAAGTCTTCTGTTTTCTGGGGACCTTCTTTTAAGAAACCCTCATCTTAGCAGCCTGTGCATTTAGTTTGCTATTATGGAGCATGGGGGTTGTCTATTGATATTCCCTTACTCTTGCTATATGATAGGTCTGCTTCATTTTCTGTACATCTTTCTGATTAAACACTTTATCCTGATCTTTTGAATTCTTCATTGCTAATATATTGCATCCTTATTCCTTCTTCCATGTCCCATGCTTCCATATAGTATCACCAGGAGTATACTGATAGTAAAAAGAATGCACTTTGCTTAATGATGAATAGGGATCCTGTTGTTTTCTGGGTCCCCTGTTCATTGTTTATCCACCTCATCTATAGAAGTTATATATATTAATAGAACAGTTTTGTGAGATGTCTATACAATTACATGTAAAGAGATTGGAGATCACACATGATTCTTAGAAACTGTGGATGGGAATAGAGTATGAGATACTAGGATTTCTTTTTTTTTAATAGTAATTTATTTTTTTCCTAATTACTTATTAAAACAATTTAATATTCATTTTTCTCCCTCCTTTCCTCCCCCCTCCTAAAATGGTAGGCAATTTGATATATAGTACATGTAGTATCATGTAAAACATTTCCATATTAGTCACAGTTGTGAAAGAACAAACAGCAAAAGAAAAAAACATGAAAAAAGAATAAAATATATGAAAAAAGTATGCCTCCATTTGCATCCATTAGTTCTTTCTTTCTTTCTAGGTTTTTTTTTTTGGTAAGGCAAATGGGGTTAAGTGACTTGCCCAAGGCCACACAGCTAGGTAATTGTTAAGTGTCTGAGGTCGGATTTGAACTCAGGTACTCCTGACTCCAGAGCCAGTGCTCTATTCACTGTGCCACCTAGCCGCCCCTCCATCAGTTCTTTAAATGGATGTGCATAGTATTTTCCTTCATGAGTCCTTTGTAGTTGTCTTAGATCATTGTGTTGCTAAGAGCTGAGTCATTCATAGTTAATTATCACATGATGTTATTGATACTGTGTAGAATGGTTTCTAGGTTCTGCTCACTTCACTTTGCATCAGTTTATACAATTTTTTCCATCATTTCTTATTGTTCAATAGTATTCCTTCATATTCCTCAATTGATGGGCATCCTTTCAATTTCTGATATTTTGCCACCACAGAAAGGATGTTTTTACATGTAGGTTGTTTTCCATTTTTATGATCTCTTTGGGTTATAGACCTAGTAGTGATTTTTATTGATATTTTATTTTTCCAATTACATGTTATGAAAGTTTTTCAACATTCATTCACTTGCATATTTTTAAGTTACACAGTTTTCTTCCACTCTCCCTTCCTACCCCTCTCCCCTCAGTGGGTCAGCAGTCCAGAGAATATTGTACATGTACATTTGTGTTTAACATGTTTATATATTAGTCATTTTCTATATGAGGAATTAGGACTAAGGGTAAAGAAAGAAAAGCATGGGATAGGAAGGAAAAAACATAAGAGAAATTTTTAAAAAGCATTCAGATATTCTGTAGTTTTTTCCCTTCATCTGGATGTGGATGAAGTTGTCTATTACAGGTCTCTCAGGGTTGTCTTAGATCTCTGAACTACTGAGAGGAGCTGAATTCATCAACTCACGATGTTGCTGTTAATATGTTCAATGTTTTCTTAGTTCTCCTCCCTTCACTCATCATCAGTGCCTGTAATATTTTTTCCATGTTTTTCTAGAGTGCAACCATTCATGGTTTCTAATAGAACAATAGTACTCCATAACATTCATATACCGTAACTTATTCAACCATTCCCCAATTGTTGGGATTCCCCTCAGTTTCCAATTCTTTGCCACTGCAAAAAGAACTGTTATGAATATTTTGGAACATGTGGGACTTTTCCCATTTTTTTATGGTATCTTCTGGATAGAGACCAATTAGTATTGCTGGATCAAAGGATATGATCAATTTTATTAGTCATTGAGCATAGTTCCATATTGCTTTTAAGAATGGTTGGATGAATTTACAACTCCACTAATAGGACATAAATGTCCCAGTCCTCCCACAACCTCTCCAACATTGATCATTTTCCCTTATTGTCATCTTGGCCCCACTAGACTGTTCACCTGCTGAGGGGAGGGGTAGGAAGGGAGAAGATGGAAGAAAATTGCATAACTTATAAATATACAAGTAAATAAATGCTGAAAAATTTTATAATATGTAATTGGAAAAATAAAATGTCAGTAAAAATATCCTTACTATTTCTGTAACCCAAAGAGATCATAAAAAAGAAGCAGAGGTGATACCTCTGAATTGTTTTAATTTGCATTTCTGTAATCAAAAATGATTTGGAGTATTGTTTTCATGATTGTATATAGCTTTAATTTATTCATTTGAAAACTGCCTGTTCATATCCTTTGACATTTAACAATTGGGGAATGACTTATAACCTTATAAATTTGATTCAATTCTCTCTATATATTAGAAATGAGACCTTTATCAGACCCCCTAGAAGTGAAAATTGTTTTCCAGCTTTGTTTTTCTTCTAATCTTGGCAGCATTGGTTTTATTAGTGCAAAAAATTTAAAAATTCAGTATAGTCAAAATCATTCATTTTGCAATTTATAATGAACTCCTTTTTGCTGGGTTATAAATTTCTCACCTTTCCATAGTTCTGACTGATAAGAGTATTTCTTAATCTGCTGTTTGGTCTATGGTATTGTCCTTTATGTCTAAATCCTTTTGACCTTATTTTGGTATATGGTGTGATATGTGGGTCTATTCCTAATTTTTGCCATACTATTTTCCAGTTTTCTCAACTTTTTTTTTTATCGAATAGTGAGTTTCTTATCCCAGAAGCTAATGCCTTTGGGTTTATCAAACAATAGATTATTATAGTCATTTTCAACTGTTTCTTTTGTACCTGTCCTAATCTACTGGACCAGTTATTACTTTATTTCTTAACCAGTACAAGACAGTTTTGGTGATTGCCACTTTATAGTATAGCTTTAGGTCTGCTGCAGCTTGGCCACCTTCATTTATATTTTTTCCCATCAATTCCTTTGATATTATTTTCAATATTTCATTGCTCCAGATGAATTTTGTTACTATTTTTTCCTAGCTGGGTAAAATAACTTTTTGGTAGTTTAATTGGTATGGCATTAAATAAGTAATTTAATTTGGGTAGAATTGTCACTTATATTATATTGGCTCAACTTAAGCAGAAGCAATTGACATTTTTCCAGTAGTTTAGATTTGATTTTATTTCTGTGAAAAGTTTTTTTGATTGTGTTCATACATTTTTTAGGTTTGTTGTGGTTGGAGGATTCCCAGGTAGTTTATGTTCTCTGCAGTTAACTTTAAGTGGAATTGCTCATCCTGTCTCTTGCCTTTGAACTTTGTTGTTCATATATAGAAATGCTGATATTTATGTGGGTTTATCTTATATCCTGCTACTTCAATTAAGTTAATTGTTTCAAGTCGATTTTTAGATGATTTCCTAGGGTTCTCTTAGTATTCCATCATATCTTTTCAAAGAGTGCAAGTTTTGTGCTTCAGATTCTAATTCCTTCAATTTCTTTCTTCTATTACTAAAGCTAATATTTTTGTGAATGTATTAAATAGTAATGATGATAATGGGCATCCTTTTTTCAGCCCTGATATTATTGGAAATGTTCCTAGTTTATCCCCATTACATAAAATATTTGTTGATGGTTTTTAGATAGATACTGCGTATTATTTTAAGGAATATCAGCATACTCACTAGTATTTTTAATAGGAATGAATGTTGTATTTTATCCAAGGCTTTTTCAGCATCTGTTAAATAATCATTCAATTCCTGCAATTTCTGTTTGTTTTAATTATGTTGAGTGTTTTCCTAATATTGAACCATTCCTGTCTCCTGTATATAAATTCTACCTGATTATGTTGCATTTTCCTAGTAATAACTTGCTGTAATAGTTTCCTAAAATTTTATTTATAGTTTACGTACAATTAGAATTAATTGTTCCTTAAAAGTTTGTTAGAATTCACTTATAAATCCATCTGACCTTGGCATACTTTTCCTTAGGGAGTTTATTGGTGGGTTTCTCTAATTTCTTTTTTCAGAAATGGAATTATTTGAGTATTTTATTTCCTCTTCTGCTAAATCTTGGTAGTTTATATTTTAATATTTCTCTTAGGTTGACAAATTTATTTGCATGTAGTTGTGCTAAATGGTTCTGAATTATTTCTTTAATTTCATACTCATTGGTGGTGAGTTCACCCTTTTCATCTTTTAACATTGGTAATTTGATATTCTTTCTTTTTTTTAATCAAATTAACCCAGAGATTCTCTATTTTATGGATTTTTTTATAAAACTCTTAGTTTTATGTTTTTCTTGCTTTCATTTTTATTAATCTTTCCTTTTGTTTTCAGAATTTCTAACTTACTATTTGAAGATCTTTAATTTGTTCTTTTTTTCTAGCATTTTTAGTTGCATACCCAATTCATTAAACTCTTCTTTTTCTATTTTATTCATATAAGCATTTAGAGATATAAAATTCCCCCCTAAAAACTGCTTTGGCTGCATACCATAAATTTTGGTATGTCATCTCATTTTCTTTGATGAAATGATTGTTTCTATTATTTGTTATTTGATTCTCCTGTTCTTTAAAATGAAGTTATTAGTTTCCAATTAATTTTTTGTTTATCTTTCCATAGCCCTTTATTATATGTATCATGATCTGAAAATCATGTATTTATTTTTTCTGCCTTTCTGTATTTGATTGTAAGGTTTTTATGACCTAGTATGTGGTAAAGATGTCTTGTACTTGAGTGAAAAAAAAAGTATAATCTTTTCTATCCTCATTCAGTTTTCTCCAGAGGTCTATCATCTCTTAAGTTTTTTAAGATTTTATTCACTTCCTTAACTTCTTTCTTGTTTATTTCGTGGTTATATTTATCTAGTGCCAAGAGAGGGAGGTTGAGTGCCTGACTATTGTACTCTTCTTGTAATTCATTCAGTTTCTCCTCTAAGAATTCCAACGATATATGACTAGATGTATATATGTATAATAATGTTATAATTTCATTGTCTAGGGTGCCTTTTAAGAACATGTTTGTTTACTTCCTTATACCTTTTAATGAGATCTATAATTTAATGAGATCCATTTTTGCTTTTGCTTTGTTTGAGAACAGGATCATCACCACTCATTTTTTTAACTTCTGCTGAAACATAATGTATTTTGCTCCAGTCTTTTACCTTTAACCTGTATGTATATCTCTGCTTCAGATGTGTTTCTCTTCCATTTTATGGGAGAGTTCATTCCATTCACATTTCCAGTTAAGATCACTAATTCTGTTTTCTCTCTCCATGCTATCATTTCCCATTTTTACTTTTCTCTTTCCTTTTATTCCTTCTTACCAATGTTTTTCTCCCTTTCTCCTTTAACTTTTAAATTTTAACTTTTTAAGTTTACTTTTATTTTCACCTTCACCTTTCCTTTTAGTAGTCCCTTCTCATTTATTTCCCCTTTTCCCTACTTTACTGTAGGTAGGATAGATCTTCAAACCCAATTGTGATTGTATGTTATACCTTCTCTGGATGAAATCTATTGAACAGGATTTACTAGTGTTTACACCCTCCCTTTTCCTCTACTATAATAGGTCTTTGTACCTCTTCACCTGGTGTTATTTATCCACTAATGCCTAACCTTCTCCAGTAGAATCCTTCATTTTATGTTTTTATTGTTTTAACTCTTTATTGTATATATATCCCCCTTTTCAAAAAAATACTCTTTTTTATCTGACTTGATAGAAGTACTATTTTCAAAGGATGATTGATTGATTGCTTGATTGATTGATAAGCAACATTGCCTTATATTCACCAGGTACCGTTTCCTCTTCTGTCTCATTAGAAATGCACTTCTAAAAAGTCATGAATCACATCAAATTTAGTTACAATATACTCTACTCCTTTTCAAATGCCTTCCATGCACATACAATCCTCATGAACCAAATCATTTCATGAACCACTTGATTCCATTCCCCTAGCCTACTCCCTCCAATTGTAGCTAAATCACTAAGCAAAGCAAAATCTCTTCATGATGTTTTCATGTCCAGTAGCTTTAAGTATACTCTTTACCATTGATATAGTACTCCAACCATAGCTCTATAACCCTCTCCACCCTTCTGACTCCAAGCCCAGTGCTCTATCCACTGCAGAACCTTGCTGCTCTGGTTCTGTGTATTCTTTCAAGGGCTATTTTGACTTCTTGATATATTTTCCAGATATTTCCTGAAAGATATTTTCCAGACTCTTTTTTTGATCTAGGCTTTCTGGTAGACCAATAATTTGTAAATTATCTCTTCTGGATCTATTTTCCAGGTTATTTGTTTTTCCTAAAAGGGTACTTTATGTTTTCTTCAGTTTTTTTCAGTCTTTTGATCTTGTTTGATGCAATCTTGGTGTGTCATAGATTAATTTGTTTCTTTTTTTTGTCCAGTTCTTTTTTTTTTAGGGTTTTATCTTCGGTTTGTATTTGCTTTTCCATTTGGTTAATTTTACTTTTTGCTGAGTTGCATTCCCTTTCCAGTTGGTCGATTTTATTATTTGAAGAGTTGCATTCTTTTTCCAGTTGGTGATTTTTACTTTTGAAAACACTGATTTCTTTGGTCAATTTTTCATAATTTTCCTTCATGGCTCTAATTTTTTCCATTTTCCTTCTTCCTCTCTTCTTTGGCTTTTAAATTCTTTTTAAAGTTCTTCTATGAGGTTTTGGATTAGAGTTTAATTCATTTGTCACTGACTTCTTCTGAGATGGTATTTTTATCACTTCTGTCTGCAGAGTAGATTTGTAAAGTTAGAGCCCTTTTAGTATTTTTGCTCAGTTTGAATGTTGAACTACTCTGGGGTATAGGGAGTAGAGACCTAAGCTTTTTGTGCTGGGGCTGGGGTCTGATCCCTGGCTTTTCATTGGCCAAGATCTTGCCTGTGCAGCCAAGGGGTTGTCTATGCAGAGGTTTGTTTCCTCCTTTATGTCCAAGCTCTGCCTATGCCATGGTTTATTCTCAGCCTAGTTCTGTATTTTGCTTCAGTGTTCCCAGGGTTCAGAATTTGGGATTAGTTCATTTCCTGATTACAGGTTATCTAGTTGCTGGGACCTGTACTGCTATCTAGCTGCCAGGACCTGGGCTGCACTGTGGTTAGAAGCCTCTCACTAGCTTTCCCTCTCTGCCAACTAGTCAGCCTTTACTTCTGCTTTTCACTGAAGATCCTTCACAATATCTACAATTGAAAACTTGCTTCAATCTATAGCTTTAATGTTTGTGTAGAGGCTTCATTTAACATTGCAAAAGGAAAAGCTCTGGGAGCATGCTAGCTTCATGTTACCATCTTGGCTCTCCTCTGCAAGTCCCCCTAGTATTGCTAAGGTATGCACAGTTTGGGTTATAGTTCCACATTGTCCCACAGAATGGTTGGATCAGTTCACAACTCTTCCAACAGTGCAACTTCAACAATTAGTGTTCCAATTTTGTCACGTCTTCTCCAGTACTTAATCATTTTCCTTTTTTTTCCCCTATTAACCAATCTGATAGTTGTGAGTTTGTACCTCAGAATTGTTTTAATTTTCACCTTTCTAATTAAAAGTGATTTAGAGAACTTCTTTATATGCCTGTAGATAGCTTTGATTTTTATCAGATGTTCATATCCTTTGACTATTTGGAAATTGGGAACTGACTTGTATTCTTATAGATTTGATTCAGTTATTTATATATTTAAGAAACAAGACTGGTAACTTTGCATAGCCCCATCCCCTGTCTCTTAAATCCAGTTCACTTGCATGTCTTGAACGTGCATGTTATGGAAAAATATCATCATCACCTATTCTATTCCTTTGATCTACAACTCCATTTTTTAGCCAGTAGCAGATAATTTTGATGATTACAGCTTTAGAATGTAGTTTGAGATCTGTTAATCTTAGGGTGCATCTTCCATATATATCTATCCATCTATCTGTCTATCTGTCTATCTATCTATCTATCTATCTATCTATCTATCTATCTATCTATCTATCTACATATTCATTAATTCCCTTGATATCCTTGACTTAATGTTCTTCCAATAATTTTTGGTAGTTTGATTGGTATGGCACCGGATAAGTAAATTAACTTAGATAGAATTGTCATTTTTATTATATTGGCTTGGCATACCCATGAATAGTTGATATTCTTCCAATTATTTAGATCTATATTTGAGTGAAAGTGTTTTATAATTGTGTTCATATAGTTTCTGGGTTTGTCTAGGGAGGAATACACTCAAGTATTTTACATTGTTTGCTGTAATTTTAAATGGAATTTCCCTTTCTATCACTTGGTCCTGGGTTTTGTTGGTCATTTAAAGAAAAATACTGATGATCTCTTTGGGTTTATTTTATTTACTTTGACTTTGCCTAAAATTGTTAATTATTTCAAGTATGGTCTTCTAATTATACCATCATATCACCTGCAAAGAGAGTTTTGTTTCTTTGTTAACAATTCTAATTTCATCAATTTCTTTTCCTTGTTACTGTAGCTAATATTTTTGGTACTATACTAAGTAATAGTGATAATGGATATCCTTGTTTCACTCCTGATTTTACTGGGAAGGCTTCCACATTATTCTGTTTACAGATTATGCTTGCTGATGGTTTTAGATAGATACTGCTTATCATTTTAAGGAGCACTCCATTTATTCCTATATTCACTAGAGTTTTAATAGGAAATGGAACTTTATTTTGTCAAGAACCTTTTTAGTATTTGAAATAATGATATTATTTGTTTGATGTTATTGATATAGTCAATTATATTGATAATTTTCCTAATACTGAACCAACTCTGTATTCTTAAAATAAATCTCATCTGGTCATAGTATACAATTGTTGTGGTATATTGCTGCAATTGCCTTGCTAATATTTTGCTCAAAGGTTTTGCATCCATATTCATTAGGGCATTTCCATCTATAATTCTCTTTCTCTGTTTTAGTTCTTCTCAGTTTAGGTATCAGCATATATGTGTGTGTCATAAAAGAAGTTCAGTAGGACTCCTTCCATTAGTTTTCCAAATAACTTACCCTAACCCTAATCTTTCTATAAATGTTTGAAAGAATTCACTTCTGATCCTCAGGATTTTTGCTTAGGAAGTTCATTGATGGCTTGTTCAACCCCGCCCCCAAGCTAATATGGAGTTATTCAGACATTCTATTTCCTGATCTATTACCCTAGGTAATTTATATTTTTGTAAATATTTATTGATTTTTACTTAGATTGTCAGATTTATTGGCATTGTAATTGGACAGAATATTTCCTAATGATGCTTTAATTTCTTCTTTATTGGTGGTGACATTGGTGTTGAATTCACCCTTTTAATTTTTGATATTGGATATTTGATTTTTTCTTTTATTTATTTGATGATTTTTTTCTCTTTTTAGTCAAAGATTAACTTATCTATCTTGTTTATTTTTAATAAAACCAGTTACCTGCCCAATGTATTGATTGCACTTTCTCTATTTTGTTGATGAAAGAATTTAGAGAAACTAATTTTCTCCTATGTACTGCTTTGTCTGCATCTCATAAGTTTTGGAATGTTATCTCATTGTTGGCATTCTCCTTAATGAAATTTTTGATTGTTTTCTATGATTTGTTTTTTGACCTACTTATTCTTTAGAATTTGATATTTTGGTTTCCTATTAATTTTTAATTTATCTTTCCACCACCCTTTGTTGAAAGTAATGAAAAGAGTAAAGCTTTAATAAATACATGCTTAGTTATTGTGCTTAGAGTAAATATATTTCTTTCTATTCCCATTCAGTTTTCTCCAAAGTTCTATCATATCTAACTTTGCTAATATTCTGTTTACCTCCTTAATTTATTGTTTATTTTTTGATTGAATTTATCAAGTTCTGAGGTAAGAGTTGAAGTTCCCCACTACTACAGGTTTACTATTTCTTCCTATAACTCACTTAATTTCTTTAATAATTAATTTGAATGCCATACCCCACCCCAACACATATTTTCTTACCTCTTTTGTTTAGGTTTATTTCTTGTCTAAGATCAGTATTGCTATCCTCTTTTTTTAAAAAAAAAACAATTCAACTGAAGTATTTACCTTTATTCTATGTTTCTCTTTGCTTTGTGTGTTTCTTGCAAACAATATATTTTAGAATACTGATTTTTACTCCCCTTTGTTATTTACTTCCATTTTATGGGAGAGTTCATGCCACTCACATTCACAGTTAACATTACTAACTCTATTTTCCCCCATTTTATTTTTTTCTCTTGTTAATCTCTCTCTCTCTCTCTCTCTCTCTCTCTCTCTCTCTCTCTCTCTCTCTCTCTCTCTCTCTCTCTCTCTCCTTCTGCCCTTTCCTTTCTGTTTAGCTACTCTATTGTCTGTAATGATTTATTTCACCCCGTCTTTTACTAATGTTCTCCATAATAGATTTAATAAGAATCTATTTCTCCCTTTACTTAATTCTCTCCCCTCCTACTTTCCTGTTGGGTAAGATGGATTTCTCTATTTAACTGATGGTCTATGTTATTCTCTCTTTGAGCCATACTGTTTGAGAATAAGGTTCAAATGATACCCCTCACCCACCCTTCCATCTTTTCCCTCATTGTAATGTTTCCTTCTACTGTAATAGGTTTTTTTGCACTTCTTCATATGCATAATTTACCTCATTCCCTTTCTCCCTTTTTTCTGCACCCAGAGTACTCTTTCTCATGCCTCAATTATTTTTTGTCTTTCCTTCAAATTTTACTTATACCCGTATGTTACTTTTGCCTACGTATATTCCTGCTAGCTTTACTATTAGTGGTATAATTTTAAAGAATAAAAAGTATAACCTCTCCCTGTAGGGATGTAAACAATTCAGGTCCAATTAATTCTTTATGTTTTCTTTTCACTTGTTAACTTTTTTAGACTTCTCTTGCATCTTGATATTGGAGATTGAATAATTTGTTCTGATCCTATTTTCTTTTGAAATTTGAAATCCTATTTCATTGAACAATCATTTTCCCTTTTGATATATTATTCTTAATTTTGCTGGGTAGGTGATTCTTGGTTGTACTCCTAGTTCCTTTTTCTTTTGGAATCTCATGCCCCATAACTTCCAGTCCTTTAATGTTGCAGCTGTTAAGTCCTGGTTATTCCTAATTGTGGCTCCCTGATATATGAATTGCAGTATTTTTCCCTTGATCTGATAGTTCTGAAATTTGACTATACTGTTCCTTGGAGTCTTTATTTTGGGATTTCTTTACTGAGGTGACAGATACGTGGATTCTTCCATTGTCTTTTTTGCCCTCTGGTTCCAGAATATCAGGGCATTTTTCCTTGATCATCTCTTTAAAGAAGCTGTCCAGGTCCTCGTTTTGATTACAGCTTTCAGGCAGATAAGTGATTCTGACAATTTCTGACATGGCTCTATTTTCTAGATCAGTTGTTTTTCCCAGGAAGTATTTTACATTTTCTTCTTTTGAATTTGTTTGATTGATTTTTAAATTCTCATAGAGTCATTGTCTTTTACTTACCCAATTTTAACTTTTAAGAAATCATTTTCCTCAGTTAGCTTTTACTTCATTTTCTATTTGATCTATTCTAATTTTTAAAGTTTTTTTTATTTTCCAAGCTGTTGACTTTTTTTCATAATCTTCTGACATAATTCTCATTGTTTGCCAATCTCTCTCTCTCTCTCTCTCTCTCTCTCTCTCTCTCTCTCTCTCTCTCTCATATGAATTTTAAGGTCATTTTGCTTTCTTCCATGAGTTCTTTCTGGGCTTGAGAACACTTTCCATTTTTCTTTGAGTTTTGCCCATAGGTGTTTTGACATTGTTGTACTTTTCAAATTTTGTGTCTTGCTCTTCTCCAATACCATAATAACTTTCTATAGTCAGGTTCTTTTTTTGTTGTTTTTATTCATCCTTTTTTTTTTTTGCCTTTTTCCTTTTAAATTTGAACTCTGCTCCTGGAGTTGAAAGGGCACTGTCTCAGGGAGTAGGGGCTGCAGACCCTTTAATTGGTGCTTCCCCAATGCTGCTCTGAGGGCCCTCATGCTGAGGGTGTATGAGGGGCAGTGACTGGCACTGCAGGAGGTTGGAGAGATCTTACAACTTCCATGGTGCTCAGCTGGGTCCTAGTACAGGTCTCTGGTGTGTGCTGAGACTGGTGGGGTGTTCCTTTGTTTCCCCAGAAACATATGGTGGTCTATCCCCTTGAGGGTACCTGTTTGCGTGGGGCTGTGTTGAAGCTTTTGGTGGTTCTTGGTGCTAAAGTCTGCCCATTCCTTTGACTATGCTAAGGCACATTTTGGGTTGGGGTGTGGTGTTGGGTTGTGTTGGTATTTACCTGCTCCACTACACTGGGGCTCAGAATTCCCAATTAGTTTTCTGTGATGTAGGCTTTCTGAGATGCTTCCTGTCCTGGACTGTGTTCCCCTCTTGAACTAAAAAGTGTTTCACCCTTTCTTCTTTCTGGTTCTGCTGTTCCAGGATTTGTTTTAGGGCTATTATTATATGGTTGTTTATGGGTGAATATGGGATAGTTACAACAATTTACCCCTTTACCATAAAAAAAAATTAAGATTCTTTCATGCCAGACTAGTTTGCAATAATACTAATTATGGACTTTTTTCGATGTAGCTAGGCAAACATCAATTCCACTTTGCTTACAGTCTTATTTTCTTCTTTGGTTTCTTTTGGGATTCCTGTGTACAGTATAGCAATTATGAATATGCTTAAGTTGAACAGAAAGCTTTAGAAGCTGGCATCTCTTATTGGTATGCCCTTCCTCTCCTGGTCTCACTGGGGAAGCTTTCTTCTCTCTTTGAATTAACTTTCCCCTACCCTAACTTTATACCGTGCACTTGATAAAGTTGAAAAAAATGGCCATTGACATTATTAACATTATCAAATTGCACAAAAACCCAGAGAAGACTTATGGCTGGAGGTGGATTCATCCTTTCCACCTTTCTTCCCCACCAGTTGAAAGGGGAGAAAAGAACAACACTGGTTTAAGAGTACCTTCTCTAGGCATTATATTCCAAGGCAGGGACAGAGCTAGCTAGATACAGACTGTGTTGACTGAACTTTGATCCCCCAAACTCGACAGTGGCTAGTTACTGATCAGCAGTTCCTTTTTTGTTTTGTTTTTGTTTAGGTAGGGACAAACTGGTGACTTGGTGGATCGAATCCTGGTTCTGGAGTGGCCCTGGGCGAGTCACTTAACCTTTATTCACCTCAGTTCTCCCAACTGTAAAATGGATATAATAATGGTCCCTACCTCCCAGAGTTGTTGTCAGGGTCAAAGAGGCTAATACTTGGATGGCACAGAGTTGCTTATTCTCCTTGCTCCTCAGGTTTGATCAGCACCTTACTTCTACTCAGTCTTACTTACATTGTTTCTTGCTTTTGGCAATAAAGGGATTGGCATGTCTGTTCCAATCTACATCAAAACCCCTACATATCTTCCCCCCTCCCCCAATTTACACAGAAGAAGCATGGATATGGGATCATCCCCATTAATGAATTGTAACCACATTTTTTTTACTTCTTTGAATCTCCTTTTCATAATTATTTTCTAGAATCAACCCCACCCCCCAACTCACAAAACAAACATGATCAATCTGGGATAACTTGTGCCAATTAGCACACATACATTCCTCCAATTTCCTATGGAAATGACTCTATTTGAGGGCTTCCTCCAGGGTGATATACTTCTTTCAATCTAAACAACAGACTTCTTTCATCCACTTCTTTTTCCTGTTTTGATAGTTGGGGTAAATTCTTAAACGTATATGGATTAATTTTTGAGGATTGGTAATGTTCTAGGACTTGATTAAGTCAACATAATGTCTTTGGCTTTAGGAAAATCTGAAAGACTGCACCAATTATATGGTATTTCTTTTAGTTAGATTCTATGATGAATGTCCTCTATAACTGTGGCAAACATCTTTGGTGAGAATCCATTTTCCTGCTTTATAGTTTGCTTGATATTCCTTATCAAGTGTTATTTTTAAAAAGCTGCATGTTGAGATGTTTACTTGGGAGAGAGCCTTTAAGGTAACATTTTGCTATACTGAATAAAATGCTTTCAAAACAAAACTAAACTAAACTAACCGAGCAATACCCACAGTGGAGGATATGGTCCTTTTCTGTGCTTTTCAGTCAAGTGCATGATTTTAAAGGTATTATCTATTATAGAATATCATTTATGAAAACCTGCATGCTTCTTTTCTGTAATTTATCAAAGATGCTCCTGGATTCTTCTTTGGCTTATTTTTAATTTGTCTTAAAAAAAAAAGCTAAGAGAAGGCATTTAGGTTGGTAGTTGCTGACATTTTATCCATTTCCTTTTTTCTGGGTTATAATGAATATGAACATTTTCAAAGCATTTGGCATCTTCTCTTTCAGATAGCTTAAGAATCATTATCTCACACTTGTAAAGATCTTTTCTGTTTTTAGTCCAGGCTTTTCTTCTTTGTTTCCTTTAGAATCATCTCTAATTTCTTATGCCATATATACTTGGGGAACTAAAATGTTAGAGTAGGAATGTGATGGTTCCAGCTATCATGAATAGAAAGAGAAATAAAAGGAGAGGGGAAAATATCACCAAAAAACTACTGTATTCCACAGTCTGAAATGTTTTTAAGGAGAGAGAGAGAGAGAGAGAGAGAGGGACTGGGGACCCTTAATGTGAGTAATGGGATCACAGGTCTTTACAGAGTACTTTTGTTTTCTAGGGACAACCTAATGAATTACAGAGTAGTTTTTTATGAGGTTGCCACCACTCAAGTCATAGAAGAGTTTTACCTATCTGATAAAATCACAAATTGCATTTTGAAAGAAAAGTATAAGTAATGACTTAAAGTGATTGCAAAGTTCCTGGACAATGTTAGGCCCTTTTAAGTGTTTTCCCCCATATAATAACGTGGGGCTAATTTTTGACCTCAGCAGATGCTTCTGTGCCACTCACAGCCCATGATCACATTTCTCTCATATCTATGACTTTGCAATACTGATAATCTAGTCCAGATTTTCCTAGAATGTTGCAAACTAGATGTAAAGCAAAATATTGGAGCATGAAATGAAAGTTGAGGAACGAGACTAGGCGGAGAGAGCATTTTGAGCAGTCTGATCATCTAACTCCCATACTCGATCCAGGGGCTTCTTATGGCCTTCAGGATTACATACAAAATTCTCTTTCTGACATTCAAAGCTCTGCAGGATGAAGCCATTTTCTACTTTTCCAGTTTTTTTTATACTTTACTCCCAAACAATTTTTCTCTGATTCAGTGACCTATGGGCATTTCTCTTGGCTGTCCCCTAGATGTGAAATGCTTATATTGCACCCTTATGTCTACTTATTAGCTTCCCTGGCCCCCTGTAAGTCCCAACTAAAATTCTGCCTTCTGTAGCAGGGCTGGGAACTCCCAATTTGAAGGTATCATAGAGAAATCATGTGGTCTGCTGTTGCCAAGGCAATAGCAGGTGGGACTTGAAATTCAATAAAGTTAGAGTTTTTTAGGGATGAATTAGATGTTTGAAGAAACATAGCAAGCTAATTCATAAGTTTTGGCCCCTTCCCTATCCCTGTTCTACAGGAAGTCTTTCCTAGACCATTTTAAATCTTGAGTTTTCCCCCTCTTATTTTCACATACACACACACACACACGTATGTTTGCATATATGCACACCCATAGTTTGTCTCTACATGTTAATTAAGTGTCTCTCACTTAATTATGAGTTCCTTGAGGGTAGACGTTGTCTTCTGCCCTTTTTCCTGTCCCAAATGTTTAACATAGTTAAACAGTAGACACTTAATAAATGTTTATTATTGATGATGATTCAGCTATTCATAAAAATAATGCAAACTAGAACATTTTGAAATAGTGATTCAGGAAAGTTTTTAAGAGGACTGTCATTCATAGAATGGCCTCTGAAGTGATCTCACACAGTCCTCTATTGCACCTTGGGTAAATATCCCTAAAGTTTAGTCCCAATGAAGGAAAACACAGGTGTATCTCATCAGGATGAAAACTAGAGATAAATATTTTCCAAATAAATTTTTAGTACTGCCAAATGGAGGAGAAGAAACCTTGAATTCATGGGCTTTGTTTTCACAAAGTGGAGAACTGAAGTAATTGCCTAAAATATCCAAGGTAAAATAGTGCTCCGGTAATTGTTATTTTTATAATCGATAATTGATCCAGGTAGCTTCCTGAAATCTCTACCTCATTCCACATTATTTCCAGCCTCCACTTATTTATATCTCACGGCTTCCTTAAATTTTTATGGCAAGCATCATTCTTCCTTTTCTCTCTCTCTCTCTCTCTCTCTCTCTCTCTCTCTCTCTCTCTCTCTCTCTCTCTCTCTCCTCCCTCTCTTCCTTTATTTCTTTTTGTTTCTGTCTCTATCATCCCCGCCTCTGTCTCTTTGTTGGTCTCTGGTTCTCTCCTTGATCCCCATGTATCCCTTACCTTTAAAGTCAGCAGTAGTGATGTGCCCCAGGAATGAATGTAATCCCCAAAATGCTTATTTTATATCTCAAGTATAGAGTGTAGTAAAGAACTTTTTTTCCCTCTTAAAGCTCACTAGCTACAGACTACAATTAAGGAACCTTCTAAATGGAAATCACTTTTGAAAAGGTTTTTCTTTTCTTTGGGTAGCAAGTTCTGTCAGGGCCTTATCTTTAATCATTCACCAGCAGACCTTTTGATCATTTGTCTTAAATTAAGTAGTTCAAAGGAGGTTTTCTGGGGCCTGCCTTATCTGGCGAATGTGTATGCTTTACAGGGGCTGTGGACCATTTCTGAAAAGGCTGGGTATGTACTGTCTGAGAAAATGCCTGCTGAGAAGCCCGGGCTCAAAGCAGAGAAGTCACTCAGCAGTGTGGCAAAAAACAAGAGACCTTTTGTATCTCCAGAGGTACAAACTAGGAGCATTTTATAACTGCTGAGTGCCTTTTTAAAGTAATTACCATTTAAAACTCTAAATAAAATAATTCTCCACAAAACAAAGCAGATAGTAGACATTTAAATGACACAATTTGAGTGGTTTATTTACGGCATGGAGAGGTGACTCTGCCTTCTGAAAGGATGTATCAGAAGAACTGAAGTCCCGTCTGGAGGCTGGTCATGCCAAACTGGAAAGGATCCATGTATCGTCTGCCAATGGACTCTTTGTCCTTCCAGGACCAAATTAGTTTAGTTTAAAGAAGTTCCTTCCTTGCCTGGAGTTTGGCCACCAGGTGTTTTTTGTTTGTTTCTTTATTTGCTACAATAACTCACTGAAGATCTTCTCTAAGATGTGGAAGGGGTATGATTTCTATCGGTGGAGCAAGTAGGTGCTCACACTGAGGAAATCACAGATATTACAAAAGATAATAAGCAATTAAAAATGATAAAAATGATAAAAAAGATAAAAAAGAATTAGTTCCTGCCCTCAAGGAACTTATTCTATAGAGACAAAAATATAAATAATGGAAATACATATATATGTGTGTGTGTTTGTATGTATATATTAATCTACTAATAAACATTCATTAAACACCTATGTAGTAGGCACTGTTTACATAAGCAAAAATATATAAAATAATTTGGAGAAATTTAATTGGTATTTTTAAACACCCATGTAATACGCTTTGTTCACATACACAAAAATATAATGTAATTTGGAGAAATTTAATTAGTTTATTTTAATAAACACAAAGTATTTGTATCTGACAGTAGAAGTTAATGATGGAAGCATACCACAGTACTTCCCAAAGCACAGTATTTTGGAAAGAATATTATTACTGCTTTGTCATCTCAGGCAAACTACTTGACCATCAGCTTTCTTGTAAGAATGGAGGTACTTGATTGGATTATCATATGGATCAAATGAGCTAATGTTTATGAAAGGACTTTGAAAAGCAGCCTCTAATAGGTTTTAGTTGGTGTTATTTTATTAACTCAGGGTAAATTTCACTGTAAGTTTTTGTCTTACAGTTTGTAATAATGTCTTTTGTTCAGATTTTCAAAGGAGTATTCTTAGGTGTGCTTGATTTTTCTTGTTTATTTCATTTCATGAATTTTTCCTCATCTCTGTGGATTTGACTGATAAGGTTGAAAACACATTGGACTCAAGTGTCAGAAGATCTGAGCTCTAGTCCTCCCTGTGTACTACTTAGATTACACCTTTGATCAAGCAATTGTGCCTCTGAGGGTTCTCCATAATTTAACTTTTTATGTCATGGTCGCCTTTGGTGATTTGGGGAAGCCTTTGGACCCCTTCTCAGAATAGTGTTTTGTTGTCTACAATTCTTAAATGAGAGACTAAATGTGAGTTAGAGGTTACTGAAAAGAAAGATGAAATTTCCCCTCCCCTTATCAAATTTATGGTTCTTCTGAAATCTGTTCCTCAGGTTAATCTTTGATTTAAATAAAGACAATAAAGATTGTCCTGGTTATCTCAGGATTTTTTCCCTGCATTTGTGTATGTTTGAATGTGTATATGTGCATGTGTGTATCTCTCTAACGTGGTATCTGATCTCTGACACCAACTTTCAGTATGATCCTGGGCAAATCACTTCATTTCTCTATAGTATAGACACTCACTTAAGACGTAAGTTACAGAGAAGGTGATATAGTAGAGGTAGGAGTTTCCTCATTTGGATGTGAAAGCACCTATACTTTTCCTTACCATATGGTTGTTGAGTCACTTCAGTCTTATCTTAACTTTTTGTGACTCCATTTTATTATACTGGAGTGATTTGCATTTCCTTCTCCACCTCATTTTACAGGTGAAGAAACTGAGGCAAAAGGGATTAAGTGACTTGCTCAGGGTCACACAGTTAGGAAGTATCTGAGGCTGGATTGAACTCATAAATATGTCTTCCTAACTCCAGGTCCAGCTCTCTCTCTCTCTCTCTCTCTCTCTCTCTCTCTCTCTCTCTCTCTCTCTCTCCTGCACCACCTAGCTGCCTTGTCCTTATCATTGTAGAAAGTAAAAATGGTTACTAGGTAGGTAACCTTGAGCAAGTCTCTTAATCTCTTGGAGACCCAGGTATTTCTGAAAACCTTCTAATTCTTGCTTATGTCCTCTTAGAACTCCTCTTTCTTGACAGACTGAACTGAGCACTTACTCCTTTGCTCCAAGGCTTCATCTGACGTCCCTAAGTAATTATTCCTGCCTTTACTTTAGCATTTCAGAGGCCTCTGGCCTAACGAAAGAATGACTTAAGGCTGAAAGAGAGTGAAAGATGGTGCCATGTATACTCATAAGAACAGATGCCACAGGGCAACTTCTGATTTACAGATCACTCAGAACTCAGAAAATGAGCAGCCTTCACCAGCAGCTCAGTGGAGTAGGTTGTTATAAGGCAATGATGAGACTAATCCAAATGGAAATAATTCATTGTAAGTAGTCATTGATAATTGTTAACAATCATTCCTTAAATAAGTGTGATACATTGCACTTTTCTGAGGTATTTTCTATCTATTTTCAAGTTTTAGCTAGACACAAATCAGTAGTTTACAGCTGAGGAAACTGAGGTATGCCAAGAGTAGGAAGGGATTTAAAGATGAGGAAATGGAAATGTGGAGCAAGGAAGTGAATTTTCTAAAGTTAGTCCTTAGCAATATAAACAGGAGTAGTAGTTAAATTCCCTACAATGTATTAGTTTCCTGTAGAGACCAGAGTGTCAGAAAAAAAGTATAAGTTTTGAATGGGGGTTCCAGTCTTTTGCAGAGTATGACGAAATAGCTTGTGTCATGCTTCTCCAATAGCCCCTATTTAAGAGCTCAGAAGGATCTGGATGAACTTTTTTATATATCAGAAGGAGGAACTTTTGAATAACCCTGAAATCTACTTCTTCAACATTCTCAAACAATACTGCAGCTTGCTTTCATGATTATTAAGCCAAAAATTATCTTGTGTATATGAAATTCACATGGATTTTTAAAGAGCCTGAGAAAATAGGGTCAGACCAGAAGCCTTAAAACATCTTAGCTATTGGCTCTTGTCCGATGCTTTGTGAATATGGCTATGTGATCCAGAACAGACATGTTTACTTTCCCTTTGCCTTGTCTCTTACTTAAGTACTTTGATGAAATATGTTGGTACCTCCTATCAGTCAGTGCAGATCACTACCACTCTCCTGTGTAATTCTTGTTGATGTCTTTCCATAAGTCCTCCATAGGGGGATCTAATCAATATGGCTAGAGATCTTCCTTTGGGTCTTTTGTTGTCTTGGATGTGTTCCCTGGTCAGGTCATGACTCTCATTCCTTCTTTCTATTTCATCACTCCATCTTGGTCATAGAGGTTTTCAGTCATGTCATTGAGAGTACTTTTCATATTTGAATCATGATTTATATGATGGTCAATTATTTATTTATTTAGAATTTTTTACAATTTTTCCTCTAATCTTGCTTCCCTCCCCCCACCCCCACCCCACAGAAGGAAGTCTATTAGTCTTTACCTTGTTTCCATGGAATACATTGATTTAAGTTGAATGTGATGAGAGAGAAATCATATCCTTAAGGAAGACAAATATTGTCCCTGATTGTTGCACTAATGGAATGAGCAAGTCCATCTAGGTCTGTCATCACCCCCACTGTGCTGGGATGAACAGTGTTCCTCTGGTTCTGCTCATTTTGGTCAGTGTCAGTCCATGCAAATCTTTCTGGGCTTCCCTGAATTCCTATCCCTCCTGACTTCTAATAGAACAATAGTGTTCCATCACACACCTATACCACATTTTGTTAAGCCATTCACCAATTGAAGGACATTTACATTAATTTCCAATTCTTTGCCACCCCAAATGGAGCTGCTATGAATATTTTTGTACAAGTGATGTTTTTAATACATTACTAAAATATTATTGTTTAAGAGTAAACATAATAACCCCTCCCCCCCAAAATATAGACCCTCCTGAGAAATAAAGGAAACAGAAAACATGTGCTTCATTCTCTGTTCTGAGCTCATCAGCTCTGTCTTGGGTGGATCACATTTTTTATGATAAGCCCATCATAAAAGTTACTTTCATATTTTTGCACTGTTGCTGTTGCTGATTGTAATTCCCTCCACCAATTCCTCCCCACTACCATATATTATATTTTCTCTCTCCTTTCACTCTGTCCCTCTTCTAAACTGTGCTGTAGGGTAGCTGAGCAGCACAGCAGACTGATCACCATCCCTGGAGCCAAGAGGCCAGAGCCCACATACCACCCCTGAGACTCAGCAACCACCTGGCCCTGTGGTTCTCGATAGGCTACTTAATCCCAGCCCCTTGCAAGAAGTAAAGAAGAAAATATGTTACATCTGATTATTCTCTCCTATGCTCTACCCTCTCCTCTATCACCTACATCCCCCCCTTCCCCCTTTCTATGTTCCCCCCCTTCGTTTTACTCTAGTTGTCTATACCCAACTGAGTGTGTATGCTGTTTCCTCTCTGAGCCATTTCCAATGTGAGTGAACATTCTTTAATTCCTCCTTGCCTTTCCCCTTCCATGTCATTGCAAAAGTTCATATAATGGTCATTTATAATGAACAAATATTTATATGTATAAAAATATAAATCATTTTATATTTGCTATGAAGTTTTCCATTGTCTTTTCAGTTGCTATTGTCTTTCAGACATTCAGTAGTGTTTGAGTCTTCATGACCCCATGGACCATAGAATGGACTCTTCTTTCTACCTCTACTATCTCTTGAAATCTTTTCGTGTTCATTGATACTAACCATTGTTTCTTTTTCTTTCAGTCTCTCCCAATATCAAATTCTTTTCCAATGAGTCCTATCTTCTCATTTTATAGCCAAAGTTTTTCAGTTTAAGCTTCAGTATTTGACTTTCCAGTGAATATCCTCGATTAATTTCTTTAAGAATTGGCTGATTTTTCTTTTTGTTCAAGAGATTGTTAGAAATTTTCTTCTCACCATCCTAAAGCATCAATTCTGTGGTGCTCAGCTTTCCTTATAATCCAACTATAATGCTCCTGGAAAAACCCTAGCTCTGATTTTATGGACCTTTGTTGGCAAGATGATGTCTGCTTTTTTAGGATGCTGTTCAGATTTGCCATAGCTTTCCTTTCATTTTAAAAATATTTTTTAATAAACTATTTTATTTATTTTGAATTTTACAATTCCCCCCCCATCTTGCTTCCCTCCCCCCACCCCCCCAGAAGGCAGTCTGTTAGTCTTTACATTTTTCCATGGTATACACTGATCTAACTTGAATGTGATGAGAGAGAAATCATATTCTTAAGGAAGAAAAATAAAGTATAAGAGATAGAAAAATTATGTAAGAAGGTAATGGTTTTTTTTTTTTAAATTAAAGGTAATAGTCTTTGGTCTTTGTTCAAACTCCACAATTCTTTCTCTGGATACAGATGGTATTCTCCATCACAGATATCCTAAAATTGTGCTTGAGCTTTGCACTCATGGAATGAGCAAGTCTATTAATGTTGATCATCACCCCATGTTGCTGTTAGGGTATACAGTGTTTTTCTGGTTTTGCTCATTTCCATAGCTTCCTTTCAGGGAGCAAGTATGTTTTAATTTCATGAATATAAGTTACCATTTTAGTGATCATTGAACCCAAGAATCTGACACTGCTTTCATAATTCTTCTCCCTCTTTTTGCCAGGAAGTGATAAGATCAGTTGTCAAGATCTGAGTTTTATGAGTGTTAAATTTCAAGCCAGCTTTTACTCTTTCTTCTTTCACACACATGTCAAGAGGCTCCTTGATTCCTCTTAACTTTCTGCCATCAGAGTAGTATTGTCTGGATATCTGAAATTGTTGATATTTTTTCTAGTATTCTTAATTTTGGTTCATCCAGCCCGGCATTTCGCAAATCAGTTAAATAAGGTGACACTATACAGATTTGCTATTCTCCTTTTGCAATCTTAAACTAATCATTGCTTCATATTTGATTCTAATTGTTATTTTTGATGTGCATAGAGGAGACAAGTTGATTGAGTACTCCCATTTCTTTAGGACTTGCCTCATTTTGTTTTGATACACATGGTGGAAGTGTCGTCAGTGAAGCAGAAGAATGTGTTCTCCATAATTGAAAATATTGGCAATTTGGTCTCCAGTTCCTTTGCCTCTTAGAAATGTATTTCTAATAATTCTTAATTCACATATTGCTGAAGAATTAAGCATCACCTTACAGGCATGTGAAATGGGTGCAATTGTCTATTAATTTGAATATTCTTTGACATTGCCCTTCTCTAGGACGATCTTTTCCAGTCTAGTGACTACTATTTTACAAATACACTGACATATTTTAACAGCATCATCTTTTTGAGTTTTAAATAGCTTGGTTAGAATTCTGTCACCTCCACTGGCATTATTTTTAGCAAAATTTTCCAAGACCCTCTTCATTCTCCAGGATCTCTGGTTTGAGCTCAGTATCTGATCCTAGAGCAATGTTGAATGGGGGTATGGGGAGGGCATGTGGTCACATTTGTATTTTTAAGAAGATAACTGACAGAGCAGAAGACAAACTGAAGTGGGGAGGTATTTTAGTTGGGATGTTGCAATAGAGAAACTGGGAAATGTTAAGTGGTGGTTTCTGAGGAGAGAAAGGGGCCATTATTTTGAAGGTATTTCATAAGTAGAATAAAGAGATTTGATCAATATTTTGGATAAGAGAGTTGAGAAGGAATGAGGAATCAAAGACATCACTTAAATTGTGAGCCAGAGTGATTAGGAGAATAGTGATAACTTTGACATTAATAGGGAGGTTAGGAAGAGGGAGTAAGAAGATATGAAAATGTGATTGGAATAGAAGTGATGGAGAGGGAGCCAAGATGGCAGCATGAAGGCAGCATTCAGATAACTCTGACCCTCCAACCCCCCCCAAAACAATCAAAGGATGGCTCTAGCCAAAATTTAGAGGGGCAGAACCCACAGAAAGACTTGAGTGATACATTTTCCCAGTCCAAGATAACTTAGAAGATCCACGGGAAAGGTGTGCTTCCCCAGGACCTGGGGTTGGGAAAAAAGCCCCAGCACAGCCCAGGGCAGCCCAGCCCAGAGATCACAGGCAACAGCTTGAAGGTTTTTGGAGAGAACTCTGCTGCACCTGGGTGAGTGTGGAGTGAGGAGCACCGGCTGCAGAACCTGCAGGGAGAATCGATAGGGAGAAAGCAGCCTGCAACCCCAGAGACAGTAAGGGAAGTCTGCAGAGATTTCTCTGCTCTGCCTGGGGTAGGATGCTGCTGCTTGACAACACTTAGACCCAGGGTGCAGTTTGGGCCTCCATACTAAGATAGCTGGATCCCACCTTATAGTCCCAGGGCAGAGGGCAGTGCTGTGGTCATCTACATATCAAAGCATGGGCTAGACAGCATAAGACCTTGGAGGAATAAAGGTCCAAGTGGGGCTTCTCCCCAAAAAAAACCCCAAAGACTTGGAAGTGTTGTAAATTAGTCTTGGATTGAGGAAATGAGTAAACAACAGAAAAAGAAGAATCTGACCATAGAGAATTACTTCAGTCCAATGGAAGATCAAAACACATAATCAGATGCTGACAAAATCGAAGCTTCTGTATCCAAAAGCTCCAAGAGAAATAGAAAATGGGTTCAGACTGTGGATGAGCTCAAAAAAGACTTTGAAAAGCAATTAAGGGAGGTGGAGGAAAAATTGGGAGGAAAAATGAGAGCGATACAGAAAAATCATGAAAACCAAATCAACATCTTGGTGAAAGAATTACAAAAAAATACTGAAGAAAATAATATGTTAAAAACCAGTTTAGGCCTAATGGAAAAAGCAAAACAAAAGGCAAATGAGGAGAAGAATGCTTAAAAAGCAGAATTGGCCAGCTGGAAAAAGAGATTAAAAAGTTCTCTGAAGAAAATAACTCCTTCAAATGCAGAATGGAACTAAAGGAAGCTGATGACTTTGCAAGAGATCAGGAAGAAATAAAACTTCCAAAAAAGCCAAAAATTAGAAGAAAATGTGAAATATCTCATTGGAAAAAATAACCGACCTTGAAAACAAATCCAGAAGCAATAATTTGAAAATTATTGGACTATGTGAAAGCCATGACCAGGAGAAGAGCCTAGACTTCATTTTTCAAGAAATAATACAGCAAAATTGCCCTGAGATCCTAGAAGCTGAGGGTAAAATAGAAATTGAGAGAATTCCCTGGTCACCCCCTGAAAGGGATCCCAAAAGAAAAACTTCCAGGAATATTATAGCCAAATTTCCAAACTCCTAAATCAAAGGGAAAATTCTAAAAGCTGCCAGAAACAGACAATTCAACTACCGAGGCTCCACTTAAAGTGGTAAGCATCTGGCAGCATCTACATTAAGGGCTTGTAGGGATTGGAATATGATATTCCAGAAGGCCAAAGATCTTGGTTTACAACCAAGAATCAACTACCCAGCAAAACTGAACATCCTCTTTCAGGTGAAAAGAAGGATTTTCAATGAAACAGGGGACTTTCAGACTTTCCTAATGAGATGACCAGAGCTGAACAGAAAGTTTGATCTCCAAGTACAGGTGGTGAACCGAGAGGGAGTGGAAGAGAGGGACTAACTATGAGGAACTTGATGGTGTTGAACTGTTTGTATTCCTGCATGGGAAGAAGATATTGATAACTCATATGAACTTTCTCATTTATAAGAGCTGATAGAAGGAGCATATATAGACAGAACATAGAAAGGAGTGGAATATAGTGGTATGATGTGACAAAAGGATGGAGTCATTGGATGATGGAGGAAAGTATTGGGAGGAAGGAAAAGGAGATGAAGAAGAAGCTGAGATATTTCACATAAGAGTCAAAAAAACCTCTTTCATTGGAGGGGAGGGGGAAGGCAAGGGGGAATGAGTGAGCCTTCATTCTCATCAGAAATGGCTCAGGGAGGAAATGACATACACACTTAATAGGGTGAGGAAACCTATCTTGCCCTGGAGAAGGATGGGAGGAAAGGGCCGGGATGAAGGGGAATGGGGGGAGGGAAGGGTGGGGAATAGGTGATAAAAGAGAGGGAAGATGGAGGGAGAGGGTACTCAGATTCAACACACTTTTGGACAGGGCCAAGATAAAAGGAGAGAGAGAGTAGAATAAATGAGAGTGGGGAGAAATAGAGTGGAAGTACAGCTAGTAATAGCAACTGAGGGAAAAATATTGAAGCAACTTCTCTGGTGGACTTATGATAGGGAAAGCAACTCACCCCACAGACAGAGCCATTGAAATCTGAACACAGACTAAAGTACATTTTTTTTCTCTCTCTATTCTTGAGGTTTCCCATCTTCTTGTGGGGAGGGGGTTTATGTTTATTCTTATGTTTACTCTTGTAACATTGAATTTACATCAATATATGGCATGGAAACAATGTGGAGACTGTCAGACAGCCTTCTGTGGAAGGGGGGAAGGGGGGAAATTGTAGAATTGAGAGCCTTGGAATAGAAGTGATAGACTGGGAGGATATGAAGAAATCAAAGGAGTAGATTTAGAGAAATGAGGAAAATGGTAGATTGGAAGGACATGAAATTGTTCTTCCTTCAAGTCCCCATTACTTAGCAGGGTGCTTGACTTCTAATATCCTCTTACACAGTGTTTGTAGATGGACTTAAGGGAATCATCAGTGGGGTATTGCACTTGACTTTCATTTGTCTCTGCTTGGCAAAGCCATTGCTAATTGAAGTGATTTCTGGGTTCACTTAGCCTTCAATAGAGCTACCATATTGGATTGTTTAAACTTTTCCACAAAATTAATGTTTTTGCCAATGACCTTACCTCTGTCCATTTTCCATTTTGAGGCTTTGACAGCATATTTAAGTAGTCCTAATTGGAGTAATGAATATAGGTGAAAAACTTGGAAGTCTTTACTGATTTTCTATAAATATGCTGATTTTTTTTCTTTTTTTAGCCTTTGAGTGGAACTTAAAGTGGTAAACATGAAATAAGTCACATATTTTAATGGACAGAAAATGGCTGGTTACCAGTGTGGGAGTTATTTCAGAATCAGCCATCTGTGTGCTGTCAGACCACCAGCTTGCTAGAGCAAAGATCAAAATCAATACCAAACTAGAAGAAAGAATAAAAATGAGAAGATATAACATACAATTGAAGCAACTCCATCTTGGCCTATTTAAACAATCTGTTGACTTTGACTTTTGCTCTAAATGGTCAGTGATCCGATTCCATGAAAAGACAGCAGGATTCAGAAGTAATTGCTGCATCTGCAACCAGTTGCTTTGTATATGTTACAAATTTGTTTTTCATTAGGTTTTGTTTGTTTATGATATTGTTCAGTGCAAATCCATTACCTTTTTAGATTTCTTGAGAAAAATTGACTTGCTTTAGATATGTGACTTTGACCTTTTTCGTGTCTTGATTCCCAAATCACATTTTTCAACATAGTACTTGGTCTTTTCTTTCACGACAGAGTTACAACATATCAGCTTTGTGTTGATCGAATTTGGAGGACCTTGTCAAGGAGTTGTCTCCTTCATCCTCATAACAGATGTTAGCCATCTGTAGTATTGGAAAACAAGTTGTAGTTGGCTTCATGGTGGTCTCTTTGTTTATGCATTGCAAGGTGATATGACCATGAATTATCCCATGAATTGATTTTTCTTGTTTTCTTTAGTCCTACAAAGAAGGCAATTCAATTATCTAGTGAACTTGCCATCCACATTTAATATTTCCCCAGCTTCCATGCATCTTCTGGTTTTATACATAGAGAGAATAAGGCTATTCACATATACATATACAGTTTTCTACTAATGTACAAGCCTATTAGTCATTGGACAAAAATTGCATGATTTAAAAAAAATAATCAATTAAATTAATGTTTGTACTTTTAAGAAGTAGTCTTAGTATATCCTCTGTCCTTAAGGAGTCTTAACCTGGAGTCTGAACTTTTTTTCCTTAAAATATTTTGATAACCAAATTCAATAAAAGTGTTTTCTTTTGTAATATTATATATTTTATTTTATTCATCTAAAAACATTATTCTGAGGAGCCTAGAGACTTCATCAGACTACTCAAGGGACTCTATGACACAAAAAGGTTAAGAACTTCTGCTCTTCTATGTTCCTCATTGTAAAAGAGGGTGAGGTGGCATGGATCTTAGGGCTAATTTGTTTTCTTGTCTAATTCAAGATCATTGTGACATCCCAAATCCATTACCCAGTGGCCAACCTTTTGGTGATAAGACATTTTTTACTTAGGTGCTGTTTGTACCATACCCCAAACCAGCTTGATTGTGTCTAGAAGAATGTGGACTATTCTTTTTTGTTTGTTTGTTTTGTTTGTTTTTGCAAGGCAATAGGGTTAAGTGACTTGCCCAAGGTCACACAGCTAGATAACTATTATGTGTCCTAGGCCTTTTTTGAACTCAGGTCCTCCTGACTCCAGGGCAGGTACTTCTCTTCACTGTACCACCTAGCTGCCCTGAATATGGGCTATTCTTGAAAAGATGTAGAGAATGGGGGTCACACTAACTTGTCCTGATGATGTATTGAAGTAGTACTTGAGGGGTGGGAGGTGGGAGGGACTTCTCTCTATAAGCTTTAAAATATTACAAGAATAGGCACTGTGTTCCTTTCCATTTATAGCTTCAGAAGTTGTTTTTAAAGTGTCTTTAGTTCTATTGTGTGTGTTTTTTGAAATTCATGATTTGATTGTAGAGCAGTTGGGCACAGTATGTTCTGACCTGCCACGTAAAGTCATGAAATGTGACTGATCTGGAGAAATGTGACACATTCACAACCTAAATCTGTGAGTGGGTGACTTTGGGAAGTTTACTGCTTTCAAAAATAAAGAACAGAGCTCTGAAAGATTTATGAAATATCTATATTTCACATTTAATTATTTGCTTCTCACTTCTTTTGAAAAATAGTAGCATTCTTATATTGCAGAGTATGCCTAAGTTTTAATGTGCATTCATGTGGTGAAATCCTATCAGAGCCCCAGGTATAAAGTAAGAAAAGCAATTGCTGAGAATTCCTTATAATGAATAAAAATATTTCCCTAGATTTTGAGAAACATAGATTCTGATATATGGAGGTCATCTAGTCTAAATTCCCATAGAATAAAAAAAAATTCTTCCTACATTATCCCAGATCCATGGCAGGCATAAAACCATTCACTATCTAAACCCCAGAGCCAAAGATATTGAGAGGAAGCTTAGAGATCATTTAGTTCAATCTACCATATTTTACACATGAAAGAGCTATACTGTTGGTAGAGTGGAGTAAAAGGAAAGAGAAGTTCCAAAGAATCAGATTTTTTAGACTATGTGCAAACACAGTAATTTAAAGAGTAGAAGTCTGTATCATGTGGCTTTGTCCAATGGCAGTGAGCTGTTATACTACTAGAGACTACTGACCCACATTCATCTGGACAGTTTTAGTATATACGAAACCAGATATTTGAAAGGACTTGCTCAGTCACAAGAGATAGTCAGTGACAGTCCTTGAGGTTTGAATCCAGGTCTTCCGACCCAAGGCATCCATTCTTAAGTCAGTCACTTATTTTTTTTGCAAGCATCACGTATTTTATAAAGCACCTACTGTGTGATTAGGTGATGTCCTCCAAATCTAGTTTCTTTGTACTGTGTTATGACGTAATAGATTAGAAATTAAACCTTGTTGGACAGAGAGCTATTAACTATTAGTAAGTTCATAGACTGAGCCCAAAATCTAATTCTTTTAACTTATACATATTGATCCTACTTTTACCTTCTAGTACTACATGAAATGTCTAATGTCTCTTCCATATGGTTGATCTTCAGATAGTTAAAGAAAAATGGTCTTGTTTTCCTTCAATCTTTCTTTTCCCATTCTCTTTCCTTATTCCTCAAGGTATTTGTAGATTCTTTTCCTTCCATACTTCCGTAGGAAATTTTCTAGTCATTAATGACTCTTTAAATGACCATTGTTCTGCAGATTGGTGATGAATAGAGTAAATCCTGAGATATCTTGATCAATATTAGCTTCTTCCTTCTCATTCAGAATCCAGAGGAACATTGAAGTAAATCATTTTTTTCAGTTTCTATGATTTTGTCCAAGTCCCCATGATATTTGTAGTAAAGGTCAGGAACTGAGTTCCTTCTTAATCCCCTGGTGGAAATAGAGTGCTTTTCACTCAAAAGAACCACTTTGACACCTGCAGGAAACAAAAGCTGGAGAGGGGAGATTGTTAGAAAATCATGATCAATAAGATGTCTTTGCTGCCCTTCTCTAGTCCATTCATCATTTTATACATTAGGAAACTGAAATAAAGAGAGGTTATGATTTTCCTAGAGACATAATTAATGGCAAAGATAGAGAATTAAGTTGTAAAGAGAAGTTATGACTTTTCTAGAATCACATAATTAATGGCAAAGGTAGACCCATTTTTCTTTGCTGCCAATCTAGTGTAAATTCCTTTATTTTGAGATATGATAAATTAGCCTCTAATCATAGTTTTGACATTTACTGGCAGAGTTATCCTGGGTAAGTCAATTCACTTCTTTGACATTCAAGATTTTCAGCTGGAAAATAGGGTTTGTGATAGCTGGGTCTTTGAAATGTTATAATGAAAGCACTTTGTTTACCACAAATGTTATTAAATCTAGATTATTTTTTAATGTTTTCCTTTGGGTAGAGAATTCCAAGTATGGAAGCTTCTTCCATTGATGTAGATTTACAACTAGACAATTAACCTTCCTAGTTGACTAGTTGGTAGGAATCTTTTCCTTATCCTAGTCGACTAGTTGATAAGAGTCTATTACTATTTATTTCAAAATGTTACTTAGGATGACTAGTTCTTTTTTCCTTAGATCAGTATCTGACAAATCAGTTTTATTGGAAAATCATCTGACCACCCTGTTGGCATTTTAGATCTTAATTGTTTCAGATTATGAAGATAAGTAGAAGATACTTTGTTCCAAACAGACTAATGATTATTTTCATTCTCTTGTTTTAAAAATTCACCTTGTGAAAATTAACACCTTTTGAGAGAGATTAGGTATGCCAAGCATTTGTAACTTTCCATTTTTAACTGAATTTAGGAGAACAGGTCAAAATAAAGAAGTTTGCTACAAGAAATATACAGTTATTTTAATTAAATGCAGTGAATGCAGTGCAAAGGTTCATCTTAGGAGTGAAGAAATAGGTTTCATATTTTTCTTTTAATTTATCAACAACAGAATTCACTCATATAATATTGTAAGTTTAAAGCAACACTCTTTAGCATAGATGGGCTTGTGGATATATGCAAATAAGGAAAGAATTCTTTTTTGAATTGATAAAATTTAACATAATTTGAGTGAAGATTATATGTGATATAATGAGCTATTTCAAATTTAGAGGCATAGAAACAAATCTTGGTGTTGGGAAGGATTCCATAAATTCTTCTTTAAAAAGAGGAAACTGAGTTTTGAAAAGGGAAGGGAACTTATCCCAGGTCAACCAAGTAGTTAATGACTGAACTAGAACCAGTGACAGAAACCTAGAAAGTGATGATTTCATTCTAGCTCTCTTTTCTTGACACTATGTAAAATCTAAAATGCTCAAAAATTCTTTAAGAAATAAGACATACTGAATTATTTTGTTTTTGGGAATTGATTGAAAAATATTTTTATTTTCATTCTTAAACCAAGGCTTTAAGACAGGAGGGTTGGGTTATAGTGCCCTATCTACAGAAACTTCCATATACAGTTACATAATAAATCTTTTTTTATGATAATTGATATTTCAGTGCATGAGCTTCAGTATAGTAGTACAATATAACCTGTCAAAATTTTCCTTTGTTAAGATATTAACCTACACTCTTAGCACTTCTCAGCAAGCTGGTTTTAAAGAATTCAGAGAAAATCATGGATGACATTCTCCTGAACAGAGAGAAAATCACTGGTTGCTAGAGGCATTGAGTTTAATATAGTTTCATATCGTGGAGGTTTTAATAATGTAGTCTAAAGTATTTGTACATGAATTCATTAAGCCCGGATTAGTCTTATTATAATTACTCAAAAAGTAATTCAATTTAAGAGAAAACAGTTTTAAATGGATATAAAATACACTGTTAGCTAGTAAGCCATACTGTTCTCCTTTATCAGCTCCATAAAGTACCAGCAGATTCGAACATAACTTTCACAGTATACAGAATACAATCATAAAAAGTATTATTCCTAAATCTATTTTTTTATGTACTTTCAGTAGTTAAGAGTTTTATCCCTCTGTGCTGGAAATGAGATATACTACTGAAAGAGTGTCATAAAAATGTTATAGACTTACTGACTTACGTCACTTTGTGTCGCCTTCCTAAGGCAATTGGGGGTGGGGGTAGGGATGGGGCTGAGAGCTTTGGATATACAGTCTGAGATTGATGTCAGCAACACATGTGCTTCCAGATGATTTTTTCCCTTCTGAAAATAAAAGACATCTACACCAAGACTAGAAAAGTAAGGAAAATTGTAGGGAAAGTATTAGTCTTTTTTTCTGACATGGTAGAAGGTAAAGAGAGATTAGGATCAGGGAAACACAATTCTTTAAGCAGGCATCCTTTACCCCCCTTAAAAAAATGAAAGGGAAAGGAAGAAAAAGACAAATTATTTTCTGGAAATAAAGAACAGGGCCAGCTGACATCATGGGACTAAAAATCGTCCTCTTCCCTTCATGGTCTTTTAATACTATTACCAAGACTCACAATGTCTCTCTCTATTCAGTCAAAATTGTCTGACTGTGCCTGCAGGAAGCGAGGAAGGTCACAGATATTGACTGTGTGGCCACACGACTGAGTAAGTTGTCTGACACTGTAGACAATGAAAACTAATCATATCCCAGATTCAGCACTGCCGAAAGCCAGCGGGAGCCTGGCTCCTTTGACTCCCAACACAACTGACACCAGTCCCCCCATCTTTGGTTCTTAGAGGGATTGGCTGGTTGGACTCTCTCAGATTGCATATGAGGAAAGTGAGAGGTTTGAAATAGAGTAAATGAAAGGTCTTGTTTGGGGCAGGTCTTGAGGAGCAGAGTGAATCTGATGAGTGCTCCCCTTAGCATTCCATCAGCATACCATATGGCCTCTTAGGGCCACCCCCTTTCCCCCTTTCCATCCCCCAATGCTGCTTTCACTTAAATCCAAAGAATATCAGTCCTCTCAAAATATATGAAATATGATAATAATAATTAATAATAATAACAATATCCTTCCTACCTTTAAACATTGTTTTAAGGATCAAGTGAAGTCATGGATAGGTGAATTAAGGGAAATACACACACACACTCATATACAAAAATACAGATGCATATACATTTGTACCTATATCTGTGTGTATATATATATATATATATGTATGTGAATATGTATATAAAGATTTCATAGTTATCCATACATGATTTCATTTGATTCTCAAAACAATGCTGGAAGGTTAAGAATTGGTTTATATATATGTATATATATGTATATATATATACATATATGTGTGTATGTGTGTGTATGTATGTGTGTGTGGTTGTGTGTTTGTGCATATACACAGCTGTCCATTTATATTATCTATTCATCCATCCATCCTTCTCTATATGTCTATATTTATCTTATCTATCATCTGTCTATTTTAACAGACCACAAAATGTTCTACAAATGTCAGCCATTAATGCCATTACTTTACATTGGGCTTGTGAATTGAACATCAAATTCAACATACATATCTATTTGAGGCTTGTTAAGTGAGCCTCAGACTGAAGGGGTATTAAAATATCTTTTTCATTTGTGATGAAACTCAGGAAAATGAAATTCCAATTGAGGAAATTTTACATCTCCTGCCTTTCCTAGAAATGAAAATAGATAAGGTGGTTTTGTAAAATCTTTTTTTTTCATACTTTATGGTTTCAGAAAATATTTTCTATATACCCTATAATCACAGAGATGGAGAGACTCTGTGTAAAATTATCTCCAGAAATCAAGAGTTCAGGAGCAAGAGCCATATAGCAGTAGCCCTAAGAACAAATGGCTATCTATATGGTATATTTTATGGGCATACCTCAAAGCTCTGTGTATTTCCAAATATTTTCACACTGCTTTATCCTTGCAAGTCTTGCCTTTGTTTGGGTTGAGATGTTTTCTTCAGAATACCTTGTTAAATGGTGTACTAGGGAGTATCAAATTCAAAAAGCAAGAGATCCCTGCAGTCCACTTGGGATGATTGTCTGTATTGTGTTGTATTTTTATTTATTTTGTGAAACATTTCCCAACTACTTTTTCAACTAGTTCTGCTTTACTTGGGACTTTTTTGGGAAAAGTAGTTGTGAAGGTATCATCAGCATAGATACATTTTCTTGGTTAGTTTTCATTGCACAGACCAGGGGATGGGGAAGGGGAGAGAACTTAAGGAAATAAGATATAGGGCGAATGTACATAGATGGGGAAGAGTAATGGGAATGAATGAAGGTTTGTTGGACTGTGAGCTCCTTGAAAGCAGGCACTGTGTTCTATCTTTTTTAAAAAAAATCTAGCACCATAGAAGGCTTTTAATAAATGTTTATTGATTGACCAAACGGGCATTGTGAGATACCCAGGAGCTATCCCCCACTGAATGCTACTGAGGGAAAGGAACATTAAAAAAAGATGCCAGATACATACTTTGTATGTGGTTCATAAGACTATTTTTATGCAGGTTCTTAGGGAGTCGGGGAATTAAGTGTTTCTCTTTTAGCACCCTAGCTGTGTTGTCTATAGGCAAGTAATTTGACTGGGTCTCAATTTCTTTATCCCCATAATGACCGTCTTTAGAATCTTTAAAGTCTTTGATAAATCTAACATTCTGTGACTTTCAGTGTGAATCTTTGCAAGTCATTTGACTTCTGCTTTTTTGGATAGAAGATAATTAGCAGTTGCCTTGGACCTATTACTTATAAATGAGATAGTATTTAGGGAAGTTATTTTGAATTTTTATCATGAAATAGTTGTGAAATAGTGAGATTGATATTGTCATTGGGTTTGTTTGATAGATTCTTCTCATAATCCGTTTGAATCTCTTGTGGCCAGAGTTACATAATATTAGTCTACTACTATGCAAACTTGAATGAACTAGTCATTGAATTAAATAGATATTTAGAGTTTTCTTTTATAATATGTTCTTTTAGCAGTCTAAAATTACCGATAGCTAACATTTTAGCACTGTCTACGTGCCAGATACCATGCTAAGCCCTTTATATTTATTATCTTTTGTGATCTTTTGAGGATCAATTGATCCTCACAACAACCTTGGGAGGCAAGTGTGTGTTATTATTTTCCTTATTTTGCAGATGAGGAAACTGAGGCAATCAAGAGTTAAAATGATTTACTTAGCTTATAGTTGTTTAGATAATTAACCGGGGTGAAGATAAAGTGACTTGCCAGTAGGTTAACAGAGGTAGGACTAGGTCTCCTTGACACTAATGCCAGCTCTCTATTTCCTGTGAAAGGAATCAGTTTTTAAAAATATTCATTTAGTTCTTCAGATAACAAAATTCAGGCTTACAGATAAATGCCTTTCCCAAAGTCTTAACTATTAGTAGTAATTATGGGAACTGGGATTTGAACTCTACTTCTAACTCCCAAGTTTAAAGTTTATTCACTACCTCATAGTTTGTTACAAGTCCCCTGGAACTGTGGCTGGTCACTGAGCTTATCAAAATTTCAAGTTTTTCAAAGTTATTTGTCTTTACAGTATTGTCATTGCTGCACTGTACAGTTCTCTTGATTCTGCTTACTTCCCTCAGCATCAATTCAGACAAATTCGTGCTTTTTTTATATCACTCATTTCTCTCTTGCTTCTCCAACCTCAAAATTAAAACTCATTAATAATAGAGAAAATAAAAATTGTTAGTTAATAATTAACACTATTAATAAATAATAACTACTTAAAATTATCAATTGATCATATGTTAGCATTAGCACATGTGATTATGTATTCAACATTATGTGCTTGTAGTCCACCCCCCCGCCAAGGATTTTGGGCAGTTTGTTTCATTATTTGCCACATAGTACTATTACTGTTCCCCCCACAATTACCCAGGAATCAGATTCTTTTTTAAAAGAAATAATTTCATCTATATTGTTGTAGTCTTAATGCATATTATTTTTTGGTTCTGATAATTTCAGCATGCATCAGTTCATACAACTATCTGATGTTTCTTTGAATTATTTGTGTTCATCAATTCCTCTTGCACAATAATATACCATTCCATAAAATATTCACAGTTGATAAACATTCATTTTGTTTTTAGTCCTTGAAATGGCAAAAAAAAGCTGCTGTGAATATTTTTGCAAATATTGGACTTTTGTTTCTTTGGTTTTTGAAACTCAGGGCACATGTGAGGGGGAGAGGAGAGAAGGGGAGAGGAGGGGGAGGGGAGAGAGATTAGTTTGAAATTTTGCTTTTTGCTGTCATAGAAGTAAGCAACAGTGTTCAATCCAAATGTGATCACTTGTCCATATCCCATTCTTCTTCCCCAGTGAGTGAAGACCTAGTAACATCTTATAGTAAGAGTACTTGATCTTGAAAGAGATTTTTCTTTCTGTAGCACAAACCACAGGAGAACTCACAAGACAGCTGTCTTCCCAGGTGAGACTTCTTAAATGGAAGTTAAGTGCATACATTTTCAAGAAACTAAACTCTCCTCATCTATAATTTAACCTTGGAAAAGAGCTAAAATTGAGAGAATAGTGTGATTACATTGTTTGAGAACTAGTAACTATACCTCCCCCAGTCATACTAATGCCATCATGTCTTTTTACTGTGTTTGGCATATCTGTAATGCTGTAAGGTGGGTTAATTGTAATATAGTAATCATATCAAGGTATGGTACTTTTGGACTATGGACTGAAATAGTGAATTATTCTATTGTAAGTTGGATGGGCAAGAAGACTGAAACTCAGCCTTACCTCGTTAAGCTAAGCAAGGCATTAGATGAATAAAGGCTCACTTACTTTGTGTGCCACTGCTGCTACTCAGTAACTCAGAAACAAGAAAGGGCCTCTGTCCTTAAATCATCTTTAGTATTAGTCATTTGGATGAGCAGCATCAGGAATTTTTTTTAATCAGTGGTATTTAGGAATCAACCAACCTAATTGTCATAATTCATTATTAATACTAAGTAAAAAAGTGCATTAGAATCTGAGGGTTAAGGGAGATCTTGGTAGCTGCTGGGAAGACCTTTGCGTGCTGGTTTTAACTATTAAGGTTCAAATAGGGTCAACTTATTATTGTCTTTTGTGGTCAACTTCCCAGACCCAAAGCATTTTTTGCAAGGTCTTTCATTAGCATCTGCATTACCAGGATAGATTTTCAAATGGTAACCATGTTTGCTTATGTATTCAGTTTTGTCATTAGTGGTTTCTTATTATTCCAAAGAGAACAGGAAAGGCTGGTGTGTCTTATAATCATTGACTTATTGGGTTTTTGGGGGAGAGGGGGGAAAAAAGGGAATAAAATCTTTTTCATTTTGGAGCAGTGAGGCAAATGTACAAGTATTTCTAAGACTGACCTCCTCTGAGGTCCAAAAATTCCCATTATGAAAAATTATAGACATGACACAGAAAAAAATGACTTCTTTACATATTTTTTCTCTTTTGTTCTTTCCTCGGTTTATCAATTACTCTGCTCTGAATGCAACTGACTTCTTGAGATCTTTTCTAAGCCTAGCTCCAGCTTATCTTCCCAGACTGATTCCATCTTCAGTCTCCTTATTTTCTGTTCAGTCTGTTACAGCCAAACCGGTCCATCCATGACCTTCCTACCTTTGTACAGTTTATCACAGCCTCTTGGACTTCCTAGGTCCATTCAAGGAGTATCACCTTTTTCACGTACTGACACCTCCTTCTCCACAAAATCTTTCCTGAGGTCCAGCTTGTCAATGCCCTCATCCTATTGAAATGAATTTCTATTTCATTTTATATTAATAATAATAATGATAACTAACATTTATCTATTGTTTCCTGTGCTAATGGCTTTATAATTACCATCTCATTTGATCCTTAGAACTATCTTGGGGTGATTCTATATTACTTTTCCTATAGAAACCTCTTTTTGAAATTTTTATTACTGTTATTACTCTCATTTTACAGATGAGGAAACTGAAACAAACAGGTTAAGTGACTTTCCCAGGGTCACATAGTATTAAGTTTCTGAGTAAGGTCTTTCTGACTACACTTCTAACATTCTATTCATTATTATCACCTAATTGCCCCCCAAGTATTAGCTTATCTGTGCATGTATTATCTTCAGTAAAACAGAAGTTCCTTAAGGTTAAGGACTTTTTCATTTTTGGTTTTGTATTTCTGATTCCTAGGCCAGTGTACATAGTATGGGCATAATAAATACCCTTTGCATAAGTAAATGAATGAAAGTATTGTTGTATATAGAAAAGACCTGAATGTTTAGAGATAGTGTGGTATAGTGAAAGAACCACCATTTATTTGTATTGAAATCTCATAATTCCATTAACTCTGTCTCTTCATCTGTAAAATGTTAATTGAGGTATGAAAACTAATTGTGTAGAATGTTTGCTTTATTTATACTAATATTCATTAAAAAAATTTTAAATTATAAAATATTGCTCAATCATTTCTCAGACTGAGACTTCCAAAGATAGATAAATGCCATCATTTTATGGATATGCCAATTAATTGCTAAAGAGTAAGTATCCAGAATTAAAAAAATAATGTCCCAGCATCCCTGACTATGTCTTCTTTTCCCATTTTATCTCTTCAAATCCTGAAGAACATCCTCAAATTTCAAAGGGAGATTTCCATAGTAAAAGTAATAGAGAAATATTGGTTGAATCTCTATGATGAATTTTGGGAGGAAGTAGGCAGATATCATTCAGGATGAACAGAGTTTCATAGACTGTGATCCACATTAATGGAGGGAATAACGTATGAGATAATAGTTTTATTGGAATTTTGTTTTGGGGAGAGAAGAAAAGAAATATTCAGTAACTAATGAAAAAATTTTTTATAGTTGAATAGTTTACCTCATCCTGCTAATGTTTTCTTTTTGATTATTTTTCAATATTTATTAAAAGATAATGCAAAATATCAAAATTGGGCTCTGTTCAAAGGGAAAACAACTCTCTACAAAGTTATAACTGCATTAAGATCAAATAAATTATTTCTTTGTCTCTGTCAACATTAACATGTTTTATGATATTTCTAGGCCTCAGTATTTTCTATAAAATGAGATGGTTGGACTATATTGGTGTCAAATCTAAATAGAAAGCAGCCATCATATTGACTTAAAACCCCCCACAAATTCTGTTCTAATTATTTTGCCAGACTGATTTCAACATTAATCTCCTCATGATTTCTGTTAAATTCTATTTTGATTTATGTTGTTAAACTTTCCCCAATTTTATTTTAATCTAGTTCAGGCTACATTTGACACCAATGAACTAGATGACTACTAAAATTTCAAATTAGTGATTTTGTAATGCAACAAATTTTTCTACAATAATATCTGTTTCCTCCATAATAGATACCTAAAACCTCAGAGGATCCATGGGGTGATATACTACTATATATCTATGACTTTTAGAAGCTGCTGATCACCCATTGGAGAGCAAAGGAGAAAAATAGCTGAACAGTTGGGGAGAAAATGGAAAGAATTAGGATAGAGATGAAGTTTAAATCAGTGTTCTCCTTATCACCAAGCCTTCTTCCTGTATGTCCATTAGTAATTCTTAACAAATGAAGAATTTTTACATCTCTTGGTCACTGTATACAACCAGAATGTCAAACATGCAGTGTTTAATTGTTCTTGGTTAGAGGATTTACATAAAGAGCATTTTACTCTTTTGGTGTTGGGACCTTTTGATGGTCTTTACTGAATTATTACTACAGATCTACAACAGGTTTTTTTTTTAAACTTCATTGTGAGATGAAGTTTGTTAACCTATGGAACCCTTCTTAGACTAATGTTTTTAAATACATAAAATAAATACTTAGGGTGGCAGAGGAAATCAGTTATATTACACATATTAAATTATATTTTAAATACCCATGGACCTCAGGTTGACCTCCTAGTCTAGAATATTTAGTCCAGTATCACAGTTTTATAAATGAGGAAACTCAGACCAGAATAGTTTGGTAACATGACTAAGGTCACATAAGTTTTAAGTGAAAAGTTTGAATTAGGACCCAGATATTGTGAGTCCAGATTCAGTTTTGAATTGAGGGCTCAGTATTTGAGTACAAAATTAAATAGGGATAATGCCTACATTCATATCATATTTTTCAAAATGATGTCATTGGATGAGATCAGATAAACTTAATGGAAGCAGGTAGAGAAGAGTCCATTGGAAGATAGGCAGAGTAAAGAGAGAGTAAATTTGAATATATGAAAAATGGTGCATGGAAGTTGGAGGGTTGGGTGCACATGTTTATAAATGCTTAGGGGTCAGAAAGTTAATCCAAGCTTAAAAAGGAAAAAAAAAATCTTTCTTGACTGAATCTTCAGTAGAGAATTTGGCATAGGGACACTGTGGGTTTGTGTTTGGGAGAGTTAAGATTAATATTTTGTTCCTGAATATTAAATGTGGAATTGGAATCTTTTCATAATCTCACACACTATATTCCTTACTTTACTTTTGTTTGTTAATGAATTCTCTCTCTCTCTCTCTCTCTCTCTCTCTCTCTCTCTCTCTCTCTCTCCCTCCCTCCCTTTCTGCACCTCTCCCTCTCCCCATCCCCCTTCATGCTACAGATGTTTTCCAGCAAGGTAAGTTTTCATTTCCTATTGAGTGTTTTACATGCGCTCTTGCTGCTTGTGTCATTGAGTCTTGGTCTAGAGGAGGGGCCATGGAGAGAGACTGCTTGCATGGGAGGCAGCCTGGCTGATTCATTGTGGGGATATAGAGAAGGGAAAGAGGAGGCCAAGTGAACCATGGGTTAATTCAGGTGAGAATCAACTTGCTTTTGGAGACCTCTCCTTGGATTCTTGTATATCTTTGTGTCCTTGCCTTTGGGGGAAGAGAGAGAGATTAATGAATGAATGAATGGACAAAATTTAGTTGTATTTCCTGGGCTAACATAGAAGATAGCATCAAGAGGGAACTGAACATTGAGTCTTTTCCCATTACTACTGCCAAGGTTTGTGAGCCTGATGAGTTATTGAAGAAACTGATGAAAAAGAATGAGTGACTTCCATGAAGCATCCCCAGTGTATTGGATTATATCTTTTGTGAAACATTTTTATTTGAAATATGTGACTTCTTGAGGCACATTGAAGTGCCTCAATGTTACATATACATTTATTAGGCCTTGATCAGAGGCCCTTCAGAGGTATACAAGATATTCTTTAATATTAGGGCTAGACTTTGTACTGATCTCATGGAAGAAAGTAGTTTTGGAAGTATATTTACTTGAGTGTATCTATAGTTTGACTTTTACCTGACTTAAGGATTTTGACTTCATTATCTTATTTGGAGTGCAGTACTCTGAAAAATCAGAGCCTGGGCTATTTTTTCCCAGGAAATGACCAAGGAATAGAGTTAGTTGCCATCAAATAAGCAAATGTGTAATGGGTGCCAATAATTGGAGATGAGAATATTAGACCAGAAGAGGTTGCCTAAAAGAGGTTGGTCATTAGCATTTGGTTCCACATTGAATATTTGCAGTCAGAGTGATTTTTGTCATTTTGTTTGTTGTATTATTTTCCCTTTTTCCATCATACTAATTGGTAACTACAATATTTGTGATCAACATTGGCAGTATATTCAAACTAGGAAATAGACTGCAAAGACAAGTTTATGCACACCTTTGGGCATATATATATATATATATATGTGCATGTGTGTGTGTATACATATATACATTGTGTGTGAGTGTATGTATATAGTAAGCATATACTATATACATATGTATTATATATATATACATATATATAGTAAGTCAGATAAATCATTGAAACAGTCTTCTATAAGAAAGAATCTTTGACTTTCATGGAGGCTCTCCAGTGTGTTTGAATATATCTTTTATGGAATGTGTATGTGTGTGTGTATAATTTTGTAGTATGCTTCAAAATTGGCATGGTTTTCAAGCTAGGAAATATATTTTCTAGCATCTGATTGGCAAGAAAGAGGTTTGTTTATATTTACACATACAAGATCCATTCATCCATCCAACCATATATTTGTATATGTGTACTTCTCCCCATATATTTCATAAACAGATTTCAAATAATGCTATAAGGTTGAAATTTTTACAAATATTATTCCATCTTAAAATTACAATGCATTACCAAAGATTTCTTTGATATCTTTTATAGAAGTATAATTGTGAGTAACAATGACTGTATTGTTGTGTTTTTCTTTTAAGAGTCTGGAGTCATAGACCTATTTTATAAATAATTCATAAATCCCAACAAGCTATAAGTAATAAATTCCATTTGGCTAGAGACTAAGAGATGAGCAGAATTGAGAAGGTGCTGCTACTGTTCTTTGTAACGAACGTGTTGCTGTCAAGCCATGTTACTCTTGCTAGCCTTCTTTGCGAACAAATGAGATGGGGTGGGGTTCATGGGAAACTTGAAGTTGAGAGTATTTTTTGAAAATAAATTATTGGCGAGTATCACCCAAAGTTGAATCACATTTCTCCTCTTGAAATGTGAAGCACTTGCATTTGGAAAGTCCTCCCTGATGCAAAGCATCGTGCCCAGTTTCTCCTGGAGAATGATTAGAGAAGTGCAGCCTCAAACAGTCCTGTTGCACTGCATTTCTGAGCACAAAGGAGACATTTAACTTTTTGTTACAACCACCATAAAAATGGCTTGCCATACTTCTCATGTCAAATGTGCCTTTTTTAATCACGCAGTCTGTTCTATGGTTAGGATTTGCACGTCAGTAGAAATGATATGTAGAGCAAAAGTTATAATCATCTGCAAATCCCTAGCTATCAAGAGACTTAAGAGTGTATGCTAGAGATGGGAGCTGCTAACCGCCCATTGGCACACATTATGATCTGATGGCAGTTCCCTGATAAGAAGTTATTATTAGGATTACAAATGAAAAGAACAGAACTCAACATTTTAAATAATTTACACTGTCGTAGCATTATATGATCATTATATACAGACACATGAAATTGTGTCAGGGATCTTGTTTGTCAAAGCCTCAGATACCTCTGACTCTGGTCACCCTGCTTATTAAAATAGTACCAGCAACTTTGACAATGGGCAAGACAAAATATTTTATTTCTTATGATGTAAAATAAAAAAATGCCATCTAAGCACTACACACTGCCTAGTTAGTGTTTTTTTTTTTTTTTTTTTAGGAAAAAACCCTATCTCTGATATAGTGGAGACACTGGAAATACTAAAGCTCTGAATATTGTAGGAAATAAAAAGGAGAAAGTACTGTCCAGTACTGTTCCCTTCGTTGTCTCTACCCTTGGTGGCCCAGTCTTAATGAGTAATTCTATCTGGGTAAGCCATCAGGACCGCCTAGTTTATATACTAATATAATGCACTCTTGGCTTTGTTTGTCTTGGCTGATGGAGGCAGTGGGAAACCAACCTAGGGGAGGGTTTGCAAATGTTTGTTTCTGGCGTTGAAAGTGCTCGGTTTGTACCTCCTGTCTTTGCTCATAGAGGAGTCTTTCCGTGATTAGGCAGCTGTGGACTGTGGCAGACAGAAGAGGGAAAGTCGGGTTTCAGTTGACAACATCAGACATCCTCAGAGGAAACAAAAGTTATTTCCTCTGTATTGCATTATCTTTTATTTCACTACAAATCAATCTTGTTACAGTAGGTGACAGCACTGGAGTTGCTTCTGGGTATTTCTGTCTGTGTGTACATGTTCGTGTGTGTCCTTGGAACTGTTCTCTGCTCCCCTCTCCCCCATATTTTCATACTTAAATACCATTTTCCATAGTGCCGTGTGAAGAGATGTTTGCTAAAGAATATGTGGTAATTTCTGGGTATCGGTATACTTAAGTACCAGAAGAATCAGACCTGTGAATTTTTGAAAAAGAGAATAAAAAATTTCAGTGATGCTGGGACCATGTTTTTTTAAAATTTATTTCTACATACCCACAAAACACTTGAGAGATTGAAAGACACGAGGTCCAGAAAGCACAAGATGCAATTGACTGGCCCACTTCTGTTTAGAATTCAGATTTTCAGAACACATTTGTACCAACTATTTGCATCATTGCCATCATCATGATTAGACTTCATTTTAAGTCACTGAAGTATCTTTCTAGTGGTTGTTCAGGCTTAGCTTTGACTCCCGAAGACCCTAGAATTTAAACTAAAAAACAGTGGCAAGGAGATGGAGGGGTGTGTGTGTGTGTGTGTGTGTGTGTGTGTGTGTTTGTGTGTGTGTGTGTGTGTGTGTGTGTTTGTGTGTGTGTGTGTGTGTGGTAGAAGGAGTGGAGTGGTGGTGGTATGGTAATGATAACAGTATTGTACTAGAATTAGTAATATTAATACTGCTACTAGTGGCAATAGCAGCATCAGTATAGCAGTAGCAGCAGCAGCATCAATAGCAGCAGCAGTAAAGGTGATAGTAGTAGTAAGCAGGTGCTTAATTGGTATTTGTTGAATTGAATAGTATATGCTTTTATTTTAAAATCTAACTGGAAAACTTTAATTCCTATATGAATGTAACTTAAGGGTTTCAGACATCATTAGCCAAACCACCTTTCAGGTCAATTCTCCCATTTAAGCAAAAGACAGTAAGAGACCAGGGGGAGATCCTTCTTCACACCTGCTATATTAGATTCTTTTTTCCCCCCTAATTTTAATTTATTTAAGGCAATGGAGTGAAATCACTTCCTCAAGGTCACACAACTAGGCAATCATTAAGTGACTAAGGTCGGATTTGAATTCAGATCCTCCAGACTCCAGGGCTGGTGCTCTATCCACTGTGCCACCTAGCTGTCCCTGCTATTTAAGATTCTGAAGAACATTATTCTTCCAGCAGTAATGCTTGTTTTTCTTTTGTAGATGGGATGGAAAAGTGGCATGGTGGTGTCCAGTGACAAAAATCTGGGAGACTGCTGAGCTGATCCTCTCTTTAGGTCATAAGTCTAGGCAGAGAAACTTGTTTTCAACTCCCATCCCAACCCAAATTAAGTTCACTGCTCTTGTTCAAACTCTCTTAGGAACTGTCTCCTTAACCTACCACTTCCATTTCCTGAAAATTAAAAAAAATTATGTTAATATTAAATCATTGAAATATTCCCATCTATAACTACTATTTCTCATCTCTTTGCAGTTGATTAGTTTAACAAATCATTCTGATAGAAGTCAGCATTATCAGAGCACTGTTGGTACTATATAAGATCATTTCTGACCTCATGTAACTTGATTTAGTAGTGGGAGTTGAGAGTGTACATAAATAGCATATCAGAAAATAGGCAAAATATACAGCTATGCTAAGGGGTAGCTAGATGATGCAATGGATAGAACATTAGGCCTGGAGACTGGAGGATCTGAATTCATTGTGGTCTTAGACATTAGTTGTGTGACCCTGGGTGAGTCACTTAACCCCTTTTTGACTTTCCTCATTTGTAAAATGGGGACATGTTAGAGAAGAAAATGACAAAACACACTGCTATCTCTGCCAAGAAAACCCCACACACAAAGTCTATGGAATCATATAAAATAAGATACAACTAAACAACAATAGGCAAAGTACTTGAGAGATCTGTGTGTGTGTGTGTGTGTGTGTGTGTGTGTGTGTGTGTGACACACACACACACACACACAGAGAAACACAAAAACACAGATACATATATCTTCTTTTGGAACAGGAGATCAGTACTGATTGATATTTCTGATAGGATCTGACCAGGGCAAAGCACAAGAACTTGTCATCTCCTTAGTTCTGTTACTTCTGGAAACTGTGCCTTTCAATGTAGTCTAAAATTCCATTAGTTTTTCTGCCTGCTCCATGATAACCTTGAATTATACTGTGTTGGCAGTCTACTATACCTTTATGATTTTTTTTAGATGAATTATATTCTAGCCATACCATTGCCTTTTCTGTATCTTCCTGATTTGTTATGGAAATACAGCTACTAGATTTGACATTTCACTCATTCATCTCTCTCTCTCTCTCTCTCTCTCTCTCTCTCTCTCTCTCTCTCTCTCTCTCTCTCTCTCTCAGCATGAACACAAAAGACATATATACAAATCCAAGGAGAAGCTTCCAAGGTTGACAACTGACAACTGAATTTTCTCCCTTTGCAACAGCAGTTGTATTTGAGTTGGCCTTTAAAGGATTATTAGTAAGATTTCAGTTGGTGGAGAAGTCATTATAGGCATTGGGAATAATATGAGGAAAGGCAGGGAATCCCATGGGTTGGCAAATGGTATGATTTAGGAGGAGAAAAGAGTAAATGAAAAAAAGAATAACATAAAATAAGTCAGAAAAGTAGAATTACAGAATTTTGAGCTAGAAAGGACCTTAAAAGACGAAGAATTCAATCCCTTATTATATAAAGAGAAAATAATAGCCTAGAAATTGACTCCCCAACTTCTTGCAACCTGTATCTAGTGCAGTCAGAATTTGAACTCATATCTCTTGACTCTTGTACTAAATTGTGCTTGTCTTTCTAAAGCAATCACTTAGCTTTCTGTGACTGGTATTATGGTTAATTAGTTTTGAACAGAAGTTTATAGGATTCTTAATTTGTAAAAGAAAGATTTATCTGAAAGTGCTTAAGGGGTAAGGTTAAAAGACTATTGAATAGGTCTAGGAAGATGTTAATGAGGGGGGTCTTATGTTACACATTGTTTGTGTGTGTGTGTGTATGTGTGTGTGTGTGTGTGTGTGTGTGTGTGTGTGTGTGTGAGAGAGAGAGAGAGAGAGAGAGAGAGAGAGAGAGAATTTATTAAATTGTTACAATGTTCCAGACCAGTTACTGAGAATTCAAATAAAAAGAATGAAACAATCGCCAATGAGCATGTCAACTGATAGGATGTGGGATGTGAAGATAAGAGTCAAAGATAACACCAAGATTTTGTCTTTGGGAGAATGGGGATATCTTGGACACACGGAGTGAAATCAGAAGGACTAACAGTTTTAAAGGAAAAGATTAAAAAGCTTACTTGTACATGTGCTGAATTTGAGGAACTGTTAAGAGATAGATGGGGCAATGTTCCATAGATATTTGTAAGTACAAATATCTTAGAAGACCAGAGATACTGGATATATGGATGAGATGGTTAATTTAAAAGAAAGTCTCCATTGAAGAGTTCTTTGCATCTGTGTTTTGGTCCTGTGCAATTTCACATAATTTTTTAAATCAATGTTTTTAATAAAGGCAGAAATACCTTATTTCTCAAATTTGAACATAGTACCACCAAAATAGAGACAGAGAGATAATAAAACATTAAATTATAAAAATCTATATCCAAAAAAGGTCTTAAGAAGCAATTTTGAGATGAATGGAATAAAATTAATAACTAATTATCTTTCCTCCCTTAACCTTCCCCCTCCCCTCCTACTTTCCCTACTACTATAGAGAGCAACACCATCCTGGCCTAGAACATTGTAGGAATTTAATAAATGCTTATTTTTTATTCTCTCTCTTCTTCTTTCACTCACTCACTCACACAAAGAAAAACACAGTATTTAATTTAGTAAAATAAAAGATTTAGAATATTAAGTAATATTAAGAAAATAAAAGATTTAGAATGTCAAGGAAAATTATGAAAAATTATGAAAAAATAAGAATGAAGGGATAGAAGCTACATTATAAAAGAGTAGCAGCATCAAAACTATCTGGTATTGGTTAAATAATAGAGAAATAAAAATGGTTAAATAAATAATAGAGATCATTGAAGCGCACTAGATATGGGAGATTGAGAAACAATAGAATTCAATTAACCAGCTGTTTGGTAAAGTGGACAACATAAATTACCTAGAAAAAAGACTGCTTATTTGATTTAAAAAAAGCTACTGGGAGAAATTAAACTGACAAATTAGATTTAGGCTTGCACCTTAAATTATATTCTTCTATACATACTAAATGTATACAACTTTAATATTAAAAACTTTGCTATTAAAAATTACAATAGGAAAAGATTAAATATCTCTCACAGTTATGAGTAGGAACCATATTCTTTTTCTGCATGCAAAACATATTTCTCTGTTAGCCATGATGCAATAGAAAACACACACATGAACAAGAAAAATAGAGAAAAAGGATAAGCCAAATCTACTGGGTTCATCAGCTCTCTCTCTCTGGAGGTGGAAAGCATTTTTCATCATAGATCTTTGGAAATCTCTCTGGATCATTTTCTCGATCAGAGTAAGTTTTTCACAATTGTTCATCATTACAATTTTGCTTTTTCTGTGCACACAATGATCTTATTCTGCTCACTTCACTTTGCTTCAGTTTATTTAAATCTTCCCAGGTTTTCTGGAACTATCCTGCTCATCATTTTTATAGCACAATAGTATTAAAAGAAATTCTTGTTTTGGTTTTATTTATTTTCATCCATTTGCACATGCACATTTTCAAGTTACAAAATTTCTTTCCACCCTCCCTTCCCACTCTCCTCCTCTAAGTTGCAAACAGTCAAGTTAGAATTTTACATATATACTTTCGATAAACATCCTTACAGATTAGTATTAGTTATTTTCAGTATGAGGAATTAGGATAAAGGGAAAGAGATACATAAGAGATAATTTTTATAAAGTGTTCATCAGATTCTGGAGGGTTTCTCTCTCTCTCTCTCTCTCTCTCTCTCTCTCTCTCTCTCTCTCTCTCTCTGTTTTGTTTTGTTTTTTGTTTGTTTGTTTTTCTTCCTTTGGATGGTGATAACATAGTCCATAGCTAGTCTAACACAGTTGTCCTAGCTCTCTGAACTGCTGAGAGGAGCTGCCTAGATCAAGGTTGTTCATCTCACAATGCTGTTATTAATGTCAACATTGCTCTCTTAGTTCTTCTCCCTTTGCTCAGCATCAGATCCTGTAAGTCATTTTGTGCTTCCCTAGAGTCCAACCATTTATTCTTTCTTATAAACAACAGTATTCCATAGTATTCATGTACCATGATTTGTTAGGGCATCCCCTCAATTTCCAATTCTTTGCCACTACAAAAAGAGCTGCTATGAATATTTGAAACATGTAGAACTTTGCCCAATTTTTACAATTTCTTCTGGATATAGGCCTAGAATTGGAATTGCTGGGTCAAAGGGTATGAACAGTTTTATTGCTCTTTGTGCATAGTTCCATATTGCTTTCCAGAAAGGTTGGATCTATTCACAACTTCACCAGCAATGCATCACTGTCCTAATCCTCCCACAACCTCTCCAACATTGACCATCTTCCCTTTTCTCATCTGTGCCAATCTAATAGGTGTGAGATGATGCCTTGTTGTTGTTTTAATTTGCATTTCTCTAATCAATAGTGATTTGGAGCATTTTTTCCATATGATTCTATATAGCTTTAATTTTTTTATTTGAAAACTGTTCATATCCTTTGACTATTTATGAATTGGAAAATGACTTGTGACCTTATAAATGTGATGCAATTCTCTATATATTTTAGAAATGAGACTTTTATCAGAACTCCCAGTTCTGAACATTGTTTCCCAGATTTCTATTTTCCTTCTAATATTGTGGCAGCATTGATTTTATTAGTGCAAAACCCTTTTGATTTAATATAGTCAAAATCTTTCATTTTGCAGTTTATAGTGTACTCCTATTCTTATTTGGTCATAAATTTATTCCCTTTCCATAGATCTGATAGAGTATTTCTTGGTCTATTAATTCATCTATGGTGTCACTCTTTGTCTAAATCCTGTACCCAAGAGATACATTCTTAAAAAAAACATTGTTGTTCAGTGGTTGTCCATATCTTTGTAACCCCATTTGGGATTTTCTTGACAAAAATATTAAATAGTTTATCATTTTATTTTAAGCTTATTTTACAGATGAGGCACTAAGGCAAACAGGTGAGTAGTTTGCCCTGGGTCACACAACTTATAAGTATCTAAGGCTGGATTTGAACTCAGTGACTCAAGACTAAACATTCTATAGAGCCTGTATCACCTAGCTATCACAGAAAAGAGGGAGAACATTACAAAAGACAAATAACAGATTACTTGAAACCAAACAAACAAACTTTTGGTCAGATAACAATAATGCATCTAGAATAACAAAGGAAATAGTAGAATAGAAAAAACATATTTTTTGCATTAAATATCTTCTGTTAAGGGTTTGGTATCCAAGACAGATAACAGCTAATAAATATGTGACTAATAGCCATTTCCCACTAGATAAATGATCAAAGGAATGAACTGCATTCAAAATTGCAAGGTAGGGGCAGCTAGGTGGCGCAGTGGATAAAGCACCAGCCCTGGAGTCAGGAGTACCTGGGTTCAAATCCCTTCTCAGACACTTAATAATTACCTAGCTGTGTAGCCTTGGGCAAGCCACTTAACCCCGTTTGCCTTGCCAAAACCCCCCAAAATTGCAAGGTATTTACCATCATATGAGAGAATGTTTCAAATCACTAATAAGAGAAATGTAAATCAAAATAATCACCCCCTACAGATGAGCAAAAATGACAAAAATTGGCAATAGTGTTAGAGAGGTTGTGGAAGGATAGACCCATGAATCACGAATGCATTGTTGGTGGGGCTGTGAAATGTTATAACCATTTTGGAAGTAAATTTGGAATCAAGCTGATAAAATGACTAAAATGTCCATAGACTTTGAACTAGAGACTCAGTTACTGGGTTTATATCTTTTCTTGCCCTTTAATTTATTTAAATAAAAAAAGATTTTATTTATTTAAAGTTTTACAATTTTTCTTTTAATCTTGCTTCCCCCCCCACATAAGGCATTTTGTTAGTCTTTACATTTTTTCATGGTACACATTGATCTAAGTTGAATGTGATGAGAGAGAAATCATATCCTTAAGGAATAAAAATAAAGTATAAGAGATAGCAAAATTACTTAATAAGATAATTTTTTTTATTAAATTAAAAGTAATAGTCTTTGGTCATTGCTCAAAATCCATATTTTTTTTCTCTGGATATAGATGGTATTCCCAAAATTGTGTCTGATTATTGCACTGATGGAATGAGCAAGTCTATTAAGGTTGATCATCACCCCCCCATGTTGCTGTTAGGGTGTATAATGTTTTTCTGGTTCTGCTCATCCTGCTCAGCATCAGTTCATGCAAATCCTTCCACAAGCTTCTCTGAATTCCCATCCCTCCTGGTTTCTAATAGAACAATAGTGTTCCATGACATACATATTACCACAATTTGTTAAGCCATTTCCCCAGTTGAAGGACATCTACTTAATTTCCAATTCTTTGCCATCACAAACAGGGCTGCTGTGAATATTTTTGTGCAAGTGATATTTTTACCCTTTTTTTCATAATCTCTTCAGGGTATAGACCCAATAGTGGTATTGCTGTATCAAAGGGTATGTACATTTTTTGTTGCCCTTTGGGCGTAATTCCAAATTGCTCTCCAGAAAGATTGGATGAGTTCACAGTTCTGGGTTTATAGCTTAAGGAAACAATGGATTTTAAAAAGTCTTCATATATGCCAAAAGATTTAAAGTAGTGCTTTTTGTGACAGGTCAGATTGTTTTTTTTTTAAGCTTTTGCAAGGCAAACAGGGTTAAGTGGCTTGCCCAAGGCCACACAGCTAGATAATTATTAAGCGTCTGAGACTGGATTTGAACCCAGGTACTCCTGATTCCAAGGCCGGTGCTTTATCCACTGTGCCACCTAGCCACCCCTGACAGGTCAGATTTAGAGACAAAGTACAAAGATGTCCATTAATTGTAGAAGGGCAAACAAATTGTGGTACATCGAAAATCTGTATGAACTGATGTAATGAAGTAAACAAAGTCAAGAAATAAAAAGTGTCTACAATAATGTAAATAGAAAGAACAATTATATACCCAAAATTAAAAAGTAAATATTACAAAATTATGAAGATTAAATAGGACCAAAAGAAATATTATAAGACACCTCTAACCTATACTTTTGTAGAAGTATGAGGTCCCACGAGTGTACTGTGTATTTCACACATTTTCAGTGTACTGGGTTATTTCTGCTGTTTTTTTTTCTCTAAAAATGCTATTTCTCATGTGGGATGGACTCTGGGAGAGGAAGGGATGCTTATGGATGCCAACAGTGTAAGAACAAAAAATATTAATAAAAATTTTATACATTTAAATATTATTTAATTAAATAATTAAATGAAGATTTTAAAATATTAATAAAAACTTATTTTTTAAAAATTTCGTCTAGGTGAGAGAATGAATCTGAAAATAGAAGAGCTGATCTGAGTAGACGTGGCATGAGTTTTACATCCTCTCCCCTGGATTTTCAAGGGCCAGTGAGAGGTGTCTTTCACAATTGATCATCATTACAATTTTGCTATTATTGTCACATTGGACATTGCCTGAACCTTCCAATAAAGTGGGGTAAATGTAGGGGTAACTAAGACCCAGTTTCAGTAGCTTATGGTTTATCTCTAGCTTAGACTATTAAGGGACATTTTAGCTTTACCTGATTGTTGAAAGTTTGTCACCTGAAATACTGTACCACTGAAGGATCTCAGTGATATCGGAAAGACCTGATTCAAAAAAGTCAGGACCTCCCATTGATCACCAGTCATCCTGGGGCGGCTAGGTGGCACAGTGGATAGAGCACTGGCCCTGGAGTCAGGAGTACCTGGGTTCAAATCTGGCCTCAGACACTTAATAAATACCTAGCTGTGTGGCCTTGGGCAAGCCACTTAACCCCATTGCCTTTCAAAAAGAAAAAAACAAAAAAAAAAAGACTATGTTCGACTCATATGGAATAGTGAGAATGGCATCTTTGCACAGTGACCCCTCCCTTTAATCGATCACTTGTGCAAATCATAGCATCTCTTTCCAATGTCATGGTCTTCTTTGACACCAAAGGACAACTAGAGTTGAGAAAAGATTTTTTTTCCAGATTGGGTTAGCCTGATGAATATATCTGTAGTTAGACTACAGATTTGAAGTTGGAAGGACCCTGGTGGGCCATCAAGTCCAGTGCTATCACTGAGACATTAGACATGAAAATTGAAGTCTGATCTTCCTGAATCCAAGCCAGAGCTTTATCTACTTGAACCAAGTAGCTAACCCTTATGGGAATGGAAGAGATTGAAGGTGGATGAGCTAGAAAGGGGGCATGATTACTAGAACAGGATCTTGGAGAAGACAGAGATGGGGTGGAACCAAGAGCTCAGCTGATGGGATTATATTTTAAGGATTAGGAGCATTGCTTTGTCTGGGACTGCAGAAAAAGAGAAGGTCTTGGAAGATTTGGAGGAGTGGTATTCAGGAATGGGATTTGAGGTTGATGCTGTAGGCTGCACTTGATCTCGATGAAATATATGACATTTTAGGTATGAAAAATGGGGAGTAAATTTGGGGTCTGGGGAAGAAAAAGAAGAGAAGAATGTTCAGACCAGTTCATGGTGGTAGTCAGTGGAATAGAATAGCACCAAAGGGAAAAGTAAAAATGCATAAAAAACATGTGTAGGAGATAAAATTCAGCTGATTTTATGGTATTTCCTGGGGATGCTTAGTCTGGTGGAGAAATCCGGTGGTGGGATTAATCAGGGTCGAACTATAGTAAGTCAAGATTAAAAGTCACTTCCTGCTCTTAGGAATTGGGGCATATCTCTCTACCTCCATTGCTTCCTCTGTAAAATGAATGGCTTGGGTCAGTGACTTATAAAATCAGTGACTTCTCTGACAAATATGCCATTAAGTTCTATGCATCTGTGACCTCATTCCAACTTTAAGGTTTGTTTTTACATTTTTACCCTTAAGAAAATACTTTCACAAACATTCTGTAAACGTTCAGTATCCTCTGTAGATACAACATAAAGTAAAAATGAAGAGTTGCCCATCAGTCAGGAATTAAGAGAGAAAATCTGTTCCAGGGGCCGTATTGAAACACCTACTCATTCCCACAAAGATTAATACCTGAAATTTACAGTAGGTGGCATTGGTTTTTTTTTAATTTGAAAAGAATAATAAATCATAGTTTGAATTTTTGACAACCAAGCTAAGGGTATTAATTGTGGAGGTGGGCTTATGGTGTCAGGAATAATTCTACCATTTATAATGCATCTGATTTATGTTCATTTCAAGATTATTGGTCAAAATCATATCACTTCAGGAAACTCATATAAATGTGTAGCTGTGACCTACTGCCCATGAGCTATGACCCCCCCATGACAATATGCTAAGTTAAGAAACAGCATTTTTTTTGTAGGCTTTAGATTTGTGTTAATAAATTAAATATAATGTAACAGTTTCTTGGCAAAAATCCAGAGCTGTCATATTTCATGGTTAAATGAGAAAATAGAGTATTAGATATATTTATTATTCAAAAGTGGCACATTGCTCATACTTCGTGTACGTAATTTATATACAGTGTTTACCTCAATCATCATCATATCTTTAGCCAGAACCAATAGCTAACTCTTAGAGACATGGAGAAAACCCATAAATCTCTCTAGCACAAAGTAAACAACTATACCAATTAATTTTACAGATTTTTTTATATGTCTCTGTGTGATACATGATGAAAATATTTAAAGAGTATCCTTTTCGAGAGTGCTCAAAGCAGATTTATTTTATATTCAGTGTATGTCGTCTGGCGTCGTATCTCCCCTGCCTAATGAGATTAGGTATAGATTTCATTTTGTAGTGGGTCTGGAATATGGCAGGCTCCCATCTGATTAGACAAGCTCAGGATTTCTATTTTTCCTCTTAACACATTCTGTTCAGAAAATGCCAATTCAGGAAAATAGGTTCATCATTTTAAAAAAAAATGGTACTGATGCTCTTGTTTAAGAAAAATATTTCCTCTTGGAACTTGGTCCCAAAACTATGAAGCTTCTGAAAGTCCTTAGCCCATGTTGTTCCTATGAAACCCCATTTAACATGTCTCATTTATGAGAGGCCACTTCATTGAGTACATTTTTCTGTTTTCATGTTATAAGATCCTTAAATATCTTAGAAGTGATCTTTAGAATCATTTGGAGTTGTCTGTACAGTGAGATTTTGGCTGCAATTTCTCTTTGCTATAAAACAGAAATGGATATGCGATGGGGATGTTTTAGGCCCCTCCCAGAGGACTTTAGTTACTTAGAGGATCTAGTCTTGTCCATAAGGTGGTGACACATTGTGAATTCCAAAGAGGCTTCTGTGAACATGTGAAAATATTTAAATTGTGCCCTAAAAAAATTAGTCTGCTTATATATTCACAGTGCCACTGACTTGATCTCCATTATTATCTCATTAAAAACTATGAGTTAGTCCACAAGCATTTATTAAATGCTTACTTGCATTGCGTTATGCTAAGTGTTGATAAACAGGAAAGACAAAAATCAGTTCTTGCTTTCAAAAATATGCATTTTAATGGAGAAGAAAACATGTGGATGCTCAGTTACCTATACATACAAGATTTGACAAAGACTGTGGAAGGTAAAATGAAGAGGGAAGACGTTAGTAAACCAAAGATACCAACAGGCTTCCTGGAGAAGCTGGGGATTGAGCTAAATCTTTAGAGACAGCCATATAAACAAGGGTGGTGGAGGACAGTTAATGTGTCCCTTATAGAGGTGAGTTTTGGAATGTTGGGTTTGAGGATCTATAGGTAGACTAGTTTGTAGAGTGTGGTGGAAATTAGATCTAAGGAGGCCAGGCCAGAGAGGTAAAGGTAGGATGAGGCTGGATTATTTAGAGCTTCAAAGACAAAGAAAAGAATGGATATTTGATTATGAAAGGAGGCACTGGAGTCAAATTCATTCATTAGCTCATCTATTCAATCAGCCAACATTCTTATGTGTGCAGAAAATTATAGTAGGAGATATAGCAAAGTTAGATAAAGCACCATCTTACTCTTGTAGAAATTACAGTTTAGGGGACAAGGCACAAAAACAAATGATGCTAATATACATTATACTGCAAGAGTGTGAGAGGCAAACATGGTGGTGGATAGAGACCTGTCCTTGGAATCAGTCTGGTCTGGCTTTAGGTCCTTATTCTGATATACACTGGCTGTGTGACCTTGAACAAGGTCATTCCATGTCATGCTATGCCATAACATACCATGCCATGCCACACCATGCTATACCATACCATACCACACCACCCTATACCCCATACCACATATATCATATCATACCAAAATATAATAATAGACATAGTTTATAGGACTCTAAGTAGAATAGAACATAGTGATCTAATTTTTTTAAGAAGGTCCTCACTGGGAGTGCCCCATATCAAAGCAATTGTTAATTGCTATTAAAAATATTGTCTATTAAAAATATATCGGAGAAGAGTAAATCAAAATATTGTTATAGTGGGATCCTCTTCTCCCTTCTAGTGTCCTTCTCCCCGACCCCAATGATTAGAAGCCAGTATAGGTAATCTATGACCTTTCCTAAATTGGGGAATAGCCTCATAGAGAAGGAGAACCAGGGTTTAATGTAGACTTTGGCAGCCTTTTCAGCTTTCTATCTCACTTTCCAAAGGGGCGGGTGCCATCGCTTGCCTATCCATCGTTCTCCCCTTCCCCCTTTCCCTCCTCCAATCATAGTAAATACTCTATTAGTCTGGAGGTTAAACTTTTCAGCGACCTCTCTGAACCAAGAAGTAAGCAAATCTTGCCTTAGGGTTTCCAAAATAAAGTCATGGCCTTCATTTCTTAGGCCCTCAATTTGCTATCATTGTGACCCTGTCTGAGAAGCCAGAGTAATAACTTAGTGACACCGACTGAATCTTCTTTCAATTGATACAAGTTTGGTTATCTGATTTCCAAGCCTCAAGAAGATTAAAAGCAACAAACTAAAATGGCAATGGGACACACTGAGGGAGGACCAGTGACCATAGGAGAAGGATGATAGTTAATACCCTCATGGAGGAAGAAGAAACAAAACTTTTTTTTTTAAAGAGGAAGATATAGCAATATGGGGGATAATCTAGATATTCCAAATGATGATTCTCATTCATTAAGAAAAGCTATTGTATTAGAGGAAAGGGAATGTGTAATAAATTTGAGAAAGATTTCAGAATGAGTTCCATGAGTTTAAGGACTGTCTTAATTAACGTTGACTCTCCCCCATGGATTAGTACCAGTGCTTTGATACATAGAAGGCACTTCTATATACAAAATTGCTGAGTATGACTTAATGAGAGAAGTAAAAGCTAAGGCTAGTTAGTATTTATATATTACATTAAAATTTACAAAGTACTGTACATATATTTGGTTATTTGATCCTAATAACCCTGTGAAGTGATTTTACTAATATTCTCACTTTAGAGATGAGAAAACTAAATCTGAGAGTATAAATGACAGACCGAGAATTTCACCCAGATGTTAATTTGAATTCATCTTCCTGAATCTAGTGTCTCTTACCCACTGGGCTACTTAGCAATGATATTATAACTGAAAGGTTTAGGGGCAGCTAGGTGGCGTAGTGGATAAAGCACCGGCCCTGGAGTTAGGAGTACCTGGGTTGGTCTCAGACACTTAATAATTACCTAGCTGTGTGGCCTTGGGCAAGCCACTTAACCCCGTTTGCCTTGCAAAAAAATAAAATAACTGAAAGGTTCATATATGGGTATCATTATGGGGGCATAAGTTAAGAACGTAGGTTGGGACATTATTGAGGGCAATTGAAACTGGCCTAATGTGTCTGGGTTTTGTCTTCTGAGTCAAGAGAGCTATTCCAACTTTTTTTTTTTAGGGGAGGAATGAATGAACTAATGAACATATTTATAATATTCTACCGTTGTAGACTACGTGGCTTTCATTTTTTTCTGTGTTAATTTGTTAATGATATTACATCTGTTAGTTACATTTAAAAAAAAAGGCTACACCTTCATTAGATGGATTGCTGGTGGCTGAGAACTAAGACAGAACCATCCTTTAAATAACCAAGATTGTCATGGTCAGGGCTTTAGGGGACAGACTTTGAAGCTGCAGTGATTATTTCTGTGGTGGGGGGGAGGGGAGGGGGAGGAAAGGGACGTGTGTGAGCATGCTTATGGGTTTTGGCTGATGTGACCCCTTCCCATTCGCCCCGTTTTCTGTCTCACACACCCCTCCCCAGCTGCCATTACCAGCACAGCAGTCCCCTCTAGACAGGCTAGAAGGCTCTAACTCAGAGGCTTGCTGGGAACAACTCTATTAATCAGCCAACAGACACAGCTCCTACAGAGACACTTGGCATCCATTTTACTATTCCCTCAGTCACTTCCCGTGCACCTGGTCCCCTCCAGCCCAGCGAAGCAGGGGTAGAGAGGGATTGCTGGAACCAGAGGTTCTGGGGGAGCCGCCCTCCTATTGTTTATGTATTGTTGGAAGTCACCAAACATGGTGAAGCAGGCAATTGGTTTAGTGGAATCTTCCTTCTTCCCTTCCCTTCCCTTCCCTTCCCTTCCCTTCCCTTCCCTTCCCTTCCCTTCCCTTCCCTTCCCTTCCCTTCCCTTCCCTTCCCTTCCCTTCCCTTCCCTTCCCTTCCCTTCCCTTCCCTTCCCTTCCCTTCCCTTCCCTTCCCTTCCCCTTCCCCTCCCCTTCCCCTTCCCCTCCCCTTCCCCTTCCCCTTCCCCTTCCCCTTCCCCTTCCCCTTCCCCTTCCCCTTCCCCTTCCCCTTCCCCTTCCCCTTCCCCTTCCCCTTCCCCTTCCCCTTCCCCTTCCCCTTCCCCTTCCCCTTCCCCTTCCCCTTCCCCTTCCCCTTCCCCTTCCCCTTCCCCTTCCCCTTCCCCTTCCCCTTCCCCTTCCCCTTCCCCTTCCCCTTCCCCTTCCCCTTCCCCTTCCCCTTCCCTTTCCCTTCCTTCTTTTGTGTGTGGGTCCACTATCTGAATTGTTTTTCTATTTCCATTTTTAATTTTATTTTAATATATGGAATAAAACAAGCATTTCCATAATATAGTGCAATAAAAAGATGATTGCACACAAAACTGCAAATCTACTATGTGTCACTTGCTATTCCTTTCAAATATACAACAAAATTATGTACATTTCTTTTTTTCTTCCCCTGATTGCTTTTTACGAGTTTTCTTAGATTATGCAGATTGTTCCTAATGTGTGGCTATATTTCACTTAAATATATTCACTGAATTAAAAACAATAGAATGTAGCCTCTTATTAGCAAGTGACAGTCTTTTATAGGGGAGTCTTATGTTGGACCAGAAAGTGGGTAATGATGAGATTTAGGTTTCATAAATGGCTCTTCTGTATGCATATCTACTTTATGATGTCAGAGATGTAATAGGAAATTTGTGAAAATGTGTATATATTGAGAGGTTTTACTTATAGCCTGGGAAGCCCATGTAATGGATAGGTCCTTGTGAAAAGACCAGAGGCCAGCAATGAGCCTTGTACGTACATAGTCTATAGGTGCTCAGGGAATATTTTTGAACTGTTTATTGAAATCTTGCTAAACCATTAACTTTGCCAGGCAGACCTGCTTGCCTTTCTCCTTAGGAAATCATAGAATGTTTACTGAGCCCTTGTTGCAACTTGCTGGGCACACAGAACAGAACCAAAATGAACAGTTCCTTCCCTCAAGGAACTTACATGTTATTTTGCCAGACAACATAGTTATATTTATAAGTTTACTCAAAATATAACCAAAGTAAATTCAAGTTTGCTTTTGTTGTTGTTTGTTTCTTTGGTAGAGGGAGAAGCATTAGTAGCTGAAGGCAAGAGTGAGGTGGGAGGGATGGAGATCAGGAATACATACGGAAGACATGGCTTGTGGTTTTTTTTATTATGAGGAAAGATGTATATGTTCAAATTGACAAGCAATGTACTATTGCCAATTTTTTATTGCCTATAAAGACTTGGTAGTTTAGCAAAGGACGAAGTTAGGGTGAACTGGAGTAGAAGAAGAAAACTTTGTGTAAGAGATAATGGAAGGTCTCATTCCTAGAATGACTAGTGCTCTGCCCTCCCAATACTTTGCATTTATTTGTACTTAGATTTTATAGTTATTCTGCACATATTTACATATGGACTCTCCCCAGTATCTCCCTCAATAAAACATAAACTTCTCAAGAGTAAGGATAGTTTAATTCTTTGTATTCATGTCCTTTTTGTATTTGAGCCCTGGGGCTTGCACAGTAATCTGCCAAAGCATCCCCCAAAGCCAGGAAAACTAGACCTTTCAAGGAGAAGCAAGGAAACACCATTACTCTTTGTACCATTTAAGCTATGATCCTGATGGATGTGAGCTCCACTATGTGCTTCTCAGCCTAAGAAGAGATGGATTGAAAATGATGACTTTCTTCTGCATCATCACAGTTACCTCCATCTAAGAGCTAGCAAAGTTAAAGCCTCTATGACCAGTTTTGACTTTCTTTTCTCTTTTTTCTTTTCCTTTTTCTCTTTCATTTTTTGTCCTTTTTCTTTCTTTCTTTCTTTCTTTCTTTCTTTCTTTCTTTCTTTCTTTCTTTCTTTCCTTCTTCCTTCCTGCCTTCCTTCCTTCCACCTCTTCCTTCCTTCCTTCCTTCTTTCCTTCCTTCCTTCCTTCCTTCCTTCCTTCCTTCCTTCCTTCCATAATATTCATGTTTGATGAGATTCTGTTTTCTCAAATTATATACACACACACACACACACACACACACACACACACACACACACATATATATTATATACACTTATTGACATGGGAATGTAAAGAGTGTGTACAAGAAAAGGACCATTTTTTATTATCTATTTATTATTAATTATAATAATAATAATAAATTAACAGAAACTATGTTTGATTAATAAGAATAATTTCAGTTGAGTGTCTAACTGATATAAATTCCCTTCTACTTTCCAAAGAAGATACAACCTTATGTGTCTTATATTGTTCTTCTCCTGAGGAGCTTGGAGGGCTGATATGTTTTATAATTGCTATGAATTAGAATATGATAAGTATATAGGGATATAGATTAGACTTGTGATTTCAGTGGTATGAGAACTCACAGATAAGGAAAAATCCTTCCAATAATGTAGTTTGAAACCTAACTTTTAGTCTTAGTTACCTATAGAATTTAAAGGTTAGATGATTTGTTCAAGGGTCACATGGCTGTCATCTTAGTTATAGGCAGAATTTGAACCAGCCATTCTATCCACTATGACATGTGGTTTTTAAAATAAGTGCATGAAATATTCAGTGAGATTTGGGTGAGAGATAGAGACAGAGACAGTCAGACAGAGCAGACAGACACAGAGACAGAGCAGACAAGAGAGAGCATGTGGACAGAGAGAGAGGGGTGGGGGAGAGAGAGAGAGAGAGAGGGAGAAAGACAGGCAGGCAGATAGGAACCTTTTCCAACTACAGAGATTTCTCAGTAGAAGTAGCAACATTTGAGGTGGGCCTTGAAGGAAAGGTAGCTTATCAGATAACCTAGCACTGTTCATTGTACACAGTCATTGCTTAATAATTATTCCTTGAATGAAGGAAGGCCTTGAAGGGGTAGAAAAGATTAAGAAGAGGCATCAGGGATAGTATAAGTAGAGATAGAATGGAAAAAAATTGGATGCTTTTTGGGAATGTTGAATAGTGGAGCAGAGAATTCATAACGGTGAGAGTAGTCAAAGAAGGCTGAAGAAGTATTCTGATACCACCATATTGTATATCTGTCTAAGGATTTTATACTTTATCATCCTGTATTATAAGATCAACATCATCCACAAACATTTATTGTGTTCTGGGGATGCTTAGAGGTATAAAATTGGGTCTGTGCCCTTGAGGAGTTTACAGCCTAATTCAGGAGACATACCATAAACATAAAAAGATGAATAACACCACAAAATAGCAAAGGCTCTAAGGCCTGAATGGGTGGGCCAGGTGTGACTATAAATAAAGCATAAAGACTTTAGGACTTCTGAGAATAACCAAGGGCATTTGTATTAATCCAGGAAAACCTTCTGAAGGAGTTGGGGTTTGAACATTCAGTGAACACAAAGTAACACTTCAATAATCAAAGAAGAGTTTTCCTCTAGAAAACTGCAGCCAGTAGAGGTGAAAAATGTGCAGATAGATTCAGGAAATTGTGACTGGACTATAGGGTTCAGGTAGGAGAAATAATAAAAGAAAGGAAGGGAGAAAAGCCATTTGTATACTAGACTGAATTTGAATTTTATCCTGTAGTATTTATCAGGGCATCATATCTAAAAAATAGCTAGTCATTTAACTAGTGATGAGAAAATTGGGCATCATGTACATGAACTGGATCAGATTATTAGAATGGATTAAGATTAGAAATGGACCAACCTCTAAAGGGGTGGTGGTTCAGTTGGCATAAAGGCTACTAAAGTTTGGCTGCTTATCTAAATTTAATGAAAATTTTTAGGTCTAATGTGGAGATTAGGGACCTCAAACAACTGGAAATTACTATCCTGCAGCCAGAAACCCCTGCCTAATATAATAATGAAGGAATAGAATTCTTTAAAGCAAATCCTTTCTACATCTGTAAAATGAGAGATGTATATATATAAGTGTTCTTTATGATTTTTCCAATGATGTGTTTCTATGATATGTCTAATTACAACTGCTAGAATTTCAGTTTTAACTTTTTTACTTCAGTAATGCTAGATTTTCTAAGATTGAGACTATATCTAGGACTTGCTTGACTGAATTGACTTGTTGGTTGAGTAAAACAGCCTTCCATCTAGTCAGCAACATCATTTGGCTGAACTGACCATTTAAGCAGGCTTGAATGTGACCATCTGAATGGGGACCATTGGTTCAGGGTGATAATGATGAGGCCAGGTGAGTGCCTGGCACATGTCCTGATTGGCTGTTTGAACAGTCTCCTGGCAACCACACAATGGCTCCCTGAAAGCCAGTCTGATAGAGCCAGAATGTGAAGAGAGCATGGCAGCTGGTACAGTGAAATGTAATGGAGGCAAAAAAAAGTGAAGGAAAAAATTAGGGAGAGAGTGAAAAAAAAAAGCTGAACCAAAAAAAGGGAGAAAATAGAACAAAAATACAGACTAGAGAAGGGAAAAAAAAGATTTTAAAGAAAATTCATATTTTTCAGCTGTGGACCCCTAGTAGCTAACTTGAAAATTTAAAAAAATGATTAAAATGTAAATCTCAGAAATTAAATCCAGTAGTAAAATGTAAACATATGAAGCTTTTTACAGAACAGGCACAACAGTTCTTCCTTGTTAAACAACTGCAGGTGAAAAAAGAACACTTTTTGCATAAATTTTATTTGAGAATGGATTAAGATTAGTAATAGACAAATCTCTAAAGAATTGGTAGTTCAGTTCACATAAAGCCTACAAAAGTTCAGCTACTTATCCAAAGCTTATATAAATTTAACAAAACCTTTTAGGTCTAATGTGGAGGTTAGGGACCTCAAACAATTGGAAATTAATATCCTGCATCCAGAAACCACCCTGCCTAATGTAAGAACAGAGAGATAGAATTCTTTAAAGTAAATTATTCCTGCATCTGTGAGAAAGAAAGCCTGGTGGGATTTCCCTTGTCTGGGGCCACCACTTTTCTTTGGAACAGTTGTCAGGGTTTTATCTCAGTAAATTCATTTAAAGTATATTTTGAAACTTTTAAAAGTTAGCACTCTGCTACATTGACATGCCATTCCCACCTCCTTTCCACTTAATTCAGATGTGTTTTTATTCATTCAATACATATTTACATAGTGACTTCAGTAGACACAGGAGAAAATAGAAGGAAGAACCATTATGGAGGGCATCCGTTTCCTTGGAAGGGGTGGATTTGATTGTTGGAAACAGCTTTTGAATCATTGGGAATTGTCTGGTGAGTGAGGTTTTCTGTCGAGCTGTTTGAGGCTGTTTGGGGGTCAAAACCAAGGTATGACTATAAATAAAGTTAGAACTGACTTTCTTGGATGGTTTAAAACTGCCTCCCAAGACAATTCCCAAAGAGCAGTTTCAGACATGTTTTGAGCCATGACAAGCATCTTTGGAATAAGTTTATAGTCTCCCAAGGGACCTACTTTGAAGGACAGCATTCACCTGGATATATGATTTTCTGGTATGTTTACTTAAAAGTCCTCACAGTCATATCTCATTTGTTGCCTCAGAATTTTTTCTTTCTTGTCTCATGGGTATAAATCTTGTTTCTGTGGCCAGATTTCAATTTGAACAAAGGGATGAATTTTCCCCAGTAACTAGTAATAGATAATGTGTCCACAGTAGGTGTTTAGTAAATGAACAGTGAGTGAATAAATAAATGTATAGCTTTCCTGTGGAGCTTTAGTCTCTGCTCTATCAACACAAAGGTACAGATATTCGCTCTCTGAATACACACCAGCAGCCCATTTTGTTATTGAGGCACTGCCGCTGAACTGGTGTATATTGAAGAAGTCCTGGAGATGAGTAATGACTTCTCAGCTGTTCTTTGGATGAGACGGTGCAGCGATTGATAGTGATGACTCTCTGGGTATGCAGGTAGAACCAAAGGCCCTGATGAATGTCCAACACTCCCTCTTGCAATGAGTGGGTTTAAAGACTATCTTGTGATTTGCAATCAGAGCAGCTATCTCGGATACCTCTTGTGGTTTCCTCCCTGCTTCTTAAATTTGGAGTTGCTCTGAAGTGGAGGTAGAGTTTATGTACAGAGGGAAGAGAAGCAAAATTTGTTGGATAGCCCATGTTTATATAAAGGTTCACAACAACCCTGGGTTGGAGGGAGCACATGCATTATTTATTTTCATTTTACAGAGGAAGGAACTAAAAATTTAAAAACTGAAATGACCTCTAGGGTCATACAGCAAGTCAGAATTAGAGGTAGGACTTGTGGATTCTGGCAGTGGGGAAGACATATATAAGGGAAAAGAGCCCTCTGCCAGTCATTGGGAGACTTGGGTTCTAGTTTGGCTCTGGCACAAACTTGGGGTGTGACTTAGAGTGGAACGTCTACTATCTCATCTATAAAATATCTTCTCTATCTAAGGTCCTTTCCAGGTCAAACATTTTATGATATATTTACAACCATACCATACATCTTAGACCAAGAGTTCTTGATTTTTTTATGTGTCTTATATAGCCTTTACCTAGACTAGAGAAAGTTTTACTCCTCAGAACATATTTTTAATGCATCAATGCATGTGTGTATGTGTATATACACATATGTGCATTTGTAGTTTGTAATATTTATTTTATTCATAGATATCTACATAAATATATATTATATACATGCACAAATATATCTAAACTTACACATACACACTATATAATGAATATACATGAACATATATCTATAGATAAATATATGCATATATACACATATGCATGTGTATATATAAATATATATATATATATATATATTAAAATTTAATTCTAAGATCCCAAATGAAGAACCCTTGCAACATAAACTGATAAATTGAAGTTCTCCTTGTCTCTTTTATTGTTATTTAACTCATCACACACCCAGAGTATAAACTCCAGAGAGGGTAAGGACTTTGCCTTATTCTTCTTTGTATACTCTTAGCACAGACCTCTTTATTACAGTAGTCATTCAGTAAATGCTTGATGATGCATTGAGAATAATTTTATATACTTCACATCAGTGAGATTTTCTTAATGTAAGATCTAGAACTTATGATTATTTTTAATTCTCTTGGATCTGTTTTGATAATTCCAGGAAATGAAATCACTCCATCCATGAAGATGCTAAAATAATAGTAATTGTTGTTCAGTTGTTTCAGACTCTTTGTGATCCATTTTGGGTTTTCTTGGCAAAGGTACTGAAGTGATTTCCTATTCCCTTCTCTGTCTCAAATATTTAACAGATGAAGAAACTGAGGGAAATTGAGGGAAATGGGGTTAAGGGACTTGCTCAGGATCACACAAGTTGTGCATGAATGTCTGAGGCCACATGTGAACTCATGAAGATGAGTCTTCCAGATTTGAAGCCCAGTGCTCAAGCTCCTACACTACCTAGTTGTCCACATAAGCTATTTGGGGTGCTTAAAATGCAGATTTTTTAAAAAGATGATCAGTTCACATCCCTAAACAAATCTGCACAGTTTTGTACATGAGAAGTTAACAGTTGTGGAGAGTGACAAGTGATTATCATAGTAATGCCTCAAGGCACTACAAGCTCCTGAGGTACTTCCTGATTTTAAATACCATTCATTTGTTCATTTAACAAATGCTAAGCATCTGCTTTGTACCAAGAGCTAGAGCTACAAAGACAAATAAGACAAGGTCCTGCCATCAAGAAATTTATAGTTGAGTACAGTCATCTTGGACTCTTAGATGGAAAGCTGGAAGGGGCTTCAGGGGTTTTATTTTACATATAAGGAAACTGAGGCCTGGAAATTTAAATGATTTATTAAAGGTTTTTCAAATGGTGGTAAGCATCATAAGATTTGAACCAAAGTTCTTGAACTTCAAAGATAGAGGAACTTTCAAGATAGTGCCTGTGCACAGGTAACATAGCACATATTATAGAGAGCTAATGTCTACCTGTGTCACACTTGCCTTCAGTTTCTTTCCACATCTATAAAATGTGACTTCTATGTCTCTTTGAGATCTGAATCCCTCTACTTATGAGATGGAAGTAAGAAAGCACAGAAGGATTTTTAGGAAGTATATTCCTTCTTTTCAGGTCAAAATAGCTAGAATTAAAAAAGGGGGGAAAAAACCTCATGATCAAATTCTTTTAGGAACTGAGGAAATGAAAATATGTAAACTGCAAATACAAGGCAGTAAGAGAATGCCAGGGAAAATGTTCAGATGAAAGAATACATTGGCAATCATTTTAGCAGGCAGGACTTTCTGAATTCACATCTCACTCACTCCAGGTCCATTCTTATAGGTGGTTGGTACCAGTGGATAAGAGTACAGGGCCTGGGATCAGAAAAGACCTGACTTCAAATGTGCTCCCAGATACCAGCTATGTGATCTCTGACAAATCACTTTTTTGTTTCTGTTTCCCTGTCTGCCAAATAAAAATGATGATCATAGCATCTATCAAGTTTGTGGTGAAGATTTAATATGCTAACAGTTATAAAAACTGGATAGCCTGTACTTATTTATCATTAATTACTGTTATTATTGTTATTATTATCATCATTGTCATTATTCAACTGGAATTCAGAAAAGAAAATGAGATGGCCTCTCTTATCGTCTCCTTTTTTATTTTATTTTCTTTATAAGGCAGTGGAGATAAGTGACTTGCCCAGTGTCACACAACTAGGGAATTATTAAGTGTCTGAGGCCAAATTTGAACTCAGCTCCTCCTGATTCCAGGGGTGGTGCTCTGTCCACTTTGCCACCTAGCTGCCTCATTTCCTACTGTCTTAAAACCCTGTGACCTACTCCTTCACTTTATCTCAGATTCAAAGAAAGATGGTTATACCTTGGATCTCACCATCACTCTCCTTGATCAAAATCTAACATTTCTCTCTCTGACCATAACTATTTGTCATTCCATATTTCCTCTGTTTTTCCCCTTCTAAATCTATTCTTTACCCTCATCAGAACCTGCAACTTTTTTTTTTCCTTTATGACTTTCTTGGGTCATTACCCCTTTGTTCTGACTTTACTTTTCTCTCCTCCCAAGCATCCATATAACATACTGTCCTCTACTATTAAATTCCTTGCTCTGATCTTGGTACTACTACCTTGGAATTATTCTATTTACTTCTTCTACTTCTAGAAATTGAAGAAAGTCAAACAGCTGTGATGATTAAGTACAATGCATATTTATATTACCTAACCTCAACCAGATCCTCACTGTGGCAAAGGAGTTCATGTATTCCAGTCTATTTAATTTCCTCCCCTCAGAAGCTATTTCAAAGTTCTTTCCCTAGGACTTCTATTCCCCTATCCAACATTGGTCACTGAGGAATCAAATCATCTCCTACTTTACTAAGAATCCAGGTCATCTGCCCTGAGCTCCCTTTTCACTTTTTGTTGTCACAAAACCCTTGACATAACTCCTTACTCTCATCTCTTTATCTCTGGTTTCTGTTGATAAAAAACTTTATCTTCCTCTTCCCCCCCCCCAAAGTCAACGTTTCTTCACATGCTCTTGATTCCATTCTCTTCTAACTTCTTCAGCATTTTGCTCCCACAATCATCTAATATTCAACTTCTCTTTTTTTCTACCTTTTCCTTCCTTACTGCCTTCAAACATGCTAAAATCTTTCCATCCTTAAAAACTTCACTAAGGCCCTACCAATCCCCCAAATTATCATTTTTATACCTTCCCCTTTTCTCAACCAAAGTCTTGGGAGAGGGAAAAAACTGTCTACATTGTCTTCACTTTCTCCTTTCATTCCATTCAAAACCCTCTTTTAAAAACTTTTTCCATATTTTAAGTATTTCCCAATTTCATGTAAAATTGTTTAACATTCATTTTTTAAAATTTGAATTTCACAGTTTCTCTCTCATTTATATAATTCTTGAGAATACAAGTATTATGATACTGATTATTGGATATCATGTAAAACAGATTTCCATATTAGGCATTACAAAAGAAAACACAAGAAACCCAATAAAAATAAAATGAAGAGAATATGTGTCAGTTTGTATTCAGAATTCATCAGTTCTCTCTTGGAACATGAACAGTATTTTCCATCATGGATGTTTTAGCATTGTATTCAGAATAGCTAAGAATTTCATTATTGTTCATCCTTACATTATTTGTAAGTGCTCTCCTAAGTTCTGATCACTTTACTTTGCATCAATTCAGGTGTCTTTCCAGGTTTTCCCTGAAACCATTATTCTTTGTCCATTAGACTTCTGACTTCATTATTCAACTAAAATTGTTTTCTCCAAAGTTACCAATGATGTCTTTAATTGTCAAATATGATGGACTTTCTCCTTAGCTGTCATCCTTCTTAACATCTCTATAATAATTAACTATCAACTCTCCACTGTTCTTGGATGCTTTCTCTGGTTCTTCCTCTTACATCTCTCATCATTCCTTTTCAGTTTCCTTTGCTGGGTCTTTTCTCATACCCCACCACCCCCAAGAAAGGATGTTTCCCAAAGCTCTTTGTATCTTCATATTTTATTTTTCTTGACTGTCTTGAAGATGGAGCATAAATGACTTTAAAAGCCTTCCTTAAAAGACCTTTTCTGGTCTTTCCACCACCATCAATTCCTAACTCCTAGCTTAATGGTGCCTTCCTCTTTCAGATCTATCTCTATCTAGCCTGTGCATTTCTTGAAGATGCCTAATAATTTACATGTTGTTTTTCAAGCTTTTTTCAAAGATAAATAAAACCAACAAGCCATTAGTTAGTATAAATTTTTAATTAAGAATGGAAAACCAAAAATGAAGAATAGAGAAGCACAGAAGCCTTGTAAGAAGTGATGCAGGGTCAGATATCACCTGCAGCAACAACATTCCTAGTGACTTACAGGAGTGAAATGGTTTAAATATGGTGAAAATGGTTTAAAAATTTCAATCACGTTTATTAGTGATTGTTAAATCCACATTTTCATATTAAACAACTAATCTCTGCTTTTTGTTAGCAATAAACAGATTGGTTAGGGAAAAAACCCACTTGTTTAGAGGGCTTTCTTAGTTTTTTGTTTGGAGACATTGTAGTAGATAGAATGCTTATCCTGGAGCCAGAAAGACCTGAATTCAAATCTGGCCTGAGAGATTCCTAGTCATGTGACCTTGGGCATGTAACTTTATTGACCTTGGGCATGTAACTTTACCTCTATTTACCTTAATCTCTTCAGCTGTAAAATGGGAATTAATAGCACCTCTCCCCAGAATTGTTGTGAGAGTGAAAGCTGATATTTGTAAAACTCTTATTACATAGCAAGTACTAAATAAATATTAGCTGTTATTATTATTGTTGTCATTATTATAGTGTGAAAAGAAAACTATAAATTAAAATGAGTATGAAAAGAAATAGAATTTAATGAGTCAAAAGTAATTAATTTTGGTTGGACCCTAAAACATATAAGAGGGAAAAATGAGTGACAAGACTAGAGAGGTTAGGCTTAGAATATGAGAAACCTTAATTATATAAATAGAGAGCTTGGATGTCACCTGGTGGGCAGTTGGGGGTTTACTGAGAATAGAATGTCTTGATCCAAATTCTATATTAGGATGATAATCTAGTGGTCATTGGTAAAGCAGATAGGTGCAGAGAGAGACCAGAAATGGGTTATTTGACTTGTTTATTCATTCACGTAACACTGATTGAGTGCCTACTGTGTACTGGATCATTTGAAAAAGATGTTCTTAGTTTTAAAAATTATATTCTAATTATTTGAAATTTTGTAATCTATGTATTACCTAACTTCATAGTAATAATATTGAATACCTTCATTCTTTTACCATGATAGATCATAATCCCTTTTCATAATTTTTTATATTTTTATATTTTTAAAATTTTTATTTTGTAAGCAATTCAATTGATCTTTCAAAATAACCTCTTGGATTTAACAAAATAGATTGAGAAAAGCTTACTTTTTAGATGGAGAATTGAATTAAAATCTGCAACATTTTAAAGCCCATCAGAATTATAAATTTGGGGGGGCATATGAAAGAGGATCTCTTTTTTTATCTGATGTTCTACATTCCCAATGTAAAACACACTTTTATGATATTATTTTTAGACATTCAGCAAATTGCAAAATTTAAGCAATGACCTCATTGGCCATCTGGTCCAATTCTTACCTGACAAGTCTGTTCCCCCCCCATTCACCCAGAAAGTGATTGTTCACTCTTGTTCTTAATGTCTCATTGATGAACAACCCACCACCTCTTAATATATTTGTTTCTTCTTTTGATTCTGCCTTTGTGAATTGCTTCAATTTTTTATTTTTTAAATCAGGTAACTTTTGCTCTATTTTTTTCGGTGACTTTTCCTCTTTATAAAATGAGAAAATAGAGTCTTAGAGACTTTAGTAACTTGGCATAGAGCACGTAGCAAAATTTCTTTAAAAGAGATAGTGGACAGGCAGCAACACTTGGCAGCAAATGTTTCCATAACACAGCACACTTTATTATTTTGCTCAATTTCATCAGCTAATGTAGACAATAGTTAAAAATTAGTTGGTCGAGATTTTATCAACACTAGACAAATGTCTTTCTTTTAAAAAGATAGATTTTTTTCTTGTTAATGGAATCAGGGTTTTTGCTTAATATTTGCTTTCATGGAGAAAACTGCAAATGAGGAGACCTAGTCTGTAATCAGACCAAAGTAGTATATATTGGTAAACTACAGAAAAAGAAACCTAAAAATATACAAGGTTGCTCAGTCTCTTGTCCCCAGTTCCCTGAACCTTCTTCCTTCCAATTTGTGGGCATAGCATTTTTTGCCTACAACAGCAGGGGCCATTTTGCTCAGGAAAATGTATTATTGTTGGTGACTGGCAAAGAGTTGGTGCAAATGAAATGACCTTAAGACTAAATTAACTCCTTTTGTCCCTACCAGGAAGATTCCCCCGGTTTTGTTTTGTGTTTTATTTTACCTAGAATAGCAAATAACAAAAATATGGTAATAATGATAACAAGAGTTTGGCCTTCAAAGCCTACACTCTTAACAACCCCCTATTTGATTATATTTCCTGTCCCTTCAAACATTCAACAATTCATGGAGTAAGAGTAGGAGGTGGTACAAGGGTTTTGTGTATTCTAAGCCTGCTGTTTGCACAAGTGGCTGTTATGACTACAGTAATATAATTGCCCTTAAAACTCTTCAATGATTAAAAAAAATCTATTTTTGTTTTGTCCTCTTGAAGGTACTTGGCTTCTTTCTTTCCATGCCACTTAAATAATGCTTCTACAGATTAGTTTGAAAGGTGCTGTTCTCTAGATTATTCAGACCAGGTCAGATATTTACTTTTTGAAAAGCTGGACTCCTTGTCTGTTTCTCAATGAAACAGGGAGGAAGTCAAGACTTACTCAAATGAGGCAGTGGAAAGATTTCTAGACCTGGAATTAGGAAGAACTGCATTCAAATTCAACTCTAGACGAAGCTTCTATGACCCTGAGCAAATTCTTCACCTTATGATTGTTTCAATTTTCTTATCTGCAAAATGGGGATAATAATAATAATAGTTCCTATCTCCCCCTCCCCAGTTATTATGAGAATAAACTGAGATAAAATATGTAAATAAAGCAAACTTTAAAGTGTTATTTAAATACAAGCTATTTATTATTATTAGCTATTAAATTGCTGTACAAATTGGAGGGTCTTGTATGCTGCTTTCATAATTTGGCCTCTGTGTTTAGGGAGAATGCTTTGTCTAGCATCTATAGCTTAGTAACTGCTCATGATGAGAAGATAGAACCAGTAGTAGTTACTTTTAATTTTCTTGAACCAAACATTCAGTAGGAAGTGTTAAAAAAGAGTTAGCAGGATAAAATCATTTCCATTTTTTAATATTCTATGGTTCTATTCTCTGTTGATTCAGGCTTTCAACAAAGCGTGTTCTTTTTGTCTTTGGCTAATTCAATCATTAGTAACCAGACCATGAAATTGATCCAATTTAAAATGACCTGGAGAAGAGAGGTCTACAAGGAAAAACCACTTCAGAAGGCTGTCATAGACCCTTTTGTTCTTGTTGTCAAAGCTTATCAGTTGTATACAACTCTTTGTGACACCACCTGGGTTTGTTTTTGATTTTGCAGAGATACTAGAGGGGTTTGCCATTTCCTATTCCAGCTCATTTTACAGATGAGCAAACTGAGGCCACTGGGTCACACAGTTAATAAGTGCCTGAGGGCAAATTTGATTTCAGAAGGAGGAGTTCCTTTTGCAGTGTCACTAGTCACAAGAATCACATAGTACCCAGATCCTCTGTTTTTTTCCTTCACAGCCTAAACCACTTGCATGAGTTGATGTAGCAAATCATACAGTCCACTCTTCTGCTTTTTTACCACCAGTGAATAAATAAAGTCAATAAACAGATTATAAAGTGTTAGATACTGTTTTAAGTGCTGAGGATACAAAAAAGGTAGAAGTTTCCTTCCCCTCAAAAAGCTCACAGTCTAGTGAGAAAATCTATAGGCAAACAACTATGTATAAATAGGATGTATATAGAAAAACTAGAAATAATCAAAGGCACTGAATTTGCTCCTTTGATGTTATTGGTGAGCAAATCTAATAGAATCTCTTTTCTTGCCACATCCTTTGATTTCTCTGCCACATTTGACACTGTTAATTATTGTTCTTCTCTTGGGTATGCTCTCTTCTTTGGGTTTTTGAGACCCCCTTACTTTTTTCAGTTATATTCCTATCTGTCAGGTTCTTCTCAGACTCTTCTACCAGCTCATCATCCTTTCCATATCCTCTGATGTTGAATGTTCTCCAAACACTCCACTCTCCTTGACTTTCTTCTTTCTCACCTAATTATTTCATCAGATCCTATTGGCATTTATTTATCGTCTCTGTGTAGACGTCTCCTAAATCTACATATTTAGTCCTTGTATTTTTCGTTGATTTGTTTTGATTTTGATTTTTTCTCAGTTCTAGGTCTGCTTCATAACTACTTATTATTGAACACTTTTAATTGGATGGACTATATTTAACATGATCAAAACAGAATTCATTATCTTTCCCCCAGAAATTTCCTCAACTTCTGAATTTTTTTTTCCTTCTGAGAACACCCACTGTCCTTTTGGTTTGCCTGTTTGCAACCTCAGTGTCATCCTTAACTCCTTGTTCTTACCCTTCATATTTAGTCATTTGCCAAAAGTATTTATATTTGCACATCATTTATTATATAGGTCTTCTCTCCTACTTATCCACTACTTCATTACCTCTTGCCTGGACTATTATAATCTCCTAATTCCTCTATTTCAAGTCTCTCTTCCCTACAATCCATTTTGAACACAACCACCAAAATAACTATAAACACCTTTCTTTGGTATTCAAAGCAGTCCCTCATTGGCTCTCCTTCCCACCTTTTGAGTCTTCTTATATTTTATAATACCAATACATACTCTTAAGTTTCAACTGCACTGGTCTGTTTTTTGTTTCTTCCATTAAATTTTCAAGCTTTCCTCTTCTATGCCTTTTCATTCTTCTTTCCTATTGTCTAAAATGCTTTCTTTCACTACCATTACTTCATTGAATTTCTGACTTCCTTTAAGACTCATTTCAACTGCCATCTTCTTCACAAGACATCCTCTGTCAGCCAGTACTCCCCTTCTAGCTGTGTTGCCTTTCATTGTAGTTTTACCTTACATCTACTTTATATATATGTAAAATATACATGTTATTTGTCTGTACATGTACTTTTTCTCCTTCAAATGCATATCAAAATCAAGAATATAAACTTTTCCTTATCATGTTGATTGTTCCCATATGAGTACTGAAGTTTAAACTCTTTTGGGTGACTATGGATCTCTTTTAGGAGGCTCTGTAGTCAATATAACATTATTCATAAACACAAACATCTGGAGGATTTCACCATTTATAGAGAATCTTTCCATTTGGATTCTGTACTCTTGAGAGCAAAGGTTCTTGAACCGCTTTTGTGTCAGGGACCCATTTAGCAGTCTGGTGAATCTTGTGATTCCCTTTTCAGAATAATTGTTTTTTAAAAAATTCAGTTTTTAAAAAATGACATATTTCAATTAACGGTTTGAAAATAAATATTTTTCCTATCCAAATTCTAAATAACCCTTACTATAGAGACTTAAACTTCTTGAGGGAATCTGGAGAACCCACTATTTAGAGAGAATTCTTCCATTTGGATTCTGAACTCTCTAGAGAAGGATTTTTTTAACCAAGGCCTACAAACAGTAATTTTTAAAATAACAGGAGGGTTGTGACCTTTTAAAAATATTTTGATAGCTATAGCAACATAATCAGTTTATTATGTCATTATATGTAATTTATTTGATACTCTTGAAAACATTATAGCAATCTATAGCTTCATCACATTACTATCAGAATCTATGACACAAAAAAGCTAAGGGAAACCTTTTCAATAGAATATAAGCATTTTACGAGTAAGGTCTTCTTACCTTTTCTTTGTATTTCCAGTTTTTAGCCCAATAACCCATTGCAAACACTCAATAAATGTTTGACTGATGAAGAACCAGTGGGGATTCCGGTCAGTTACTCTGATGGGAATAAATGCTTGGTTATTCACAGAAGATTTGTATTTTTGGCCCACAGGTATAAGGAAATAAAAACTGATCTATACTCTACTTAGAAATGTCATAGAATAGGGGAAGGAAATCATGATTTCACTTATTTATCCTGATAACTTCCAGGAAGAATTTTAGAAGGGTATCCAAGGTAGAGCTTCCTATCTACTAAGCCTCATGACTACTGAGCATGCTACTTAGAAAACTTAAGATTTGGTATTTTTGCTAATTGTACTTTAAAGTATTAGCTCATTCTATGAGGAGATGAACAGAGTATAGTTAAAACACCATAACTGAGTATGGGTAACACATAGACTGCTTGTCTCATAGAGTGAGTGTACCAGTATAGTTAAAAATAAGTTAGTCTGTTTCATGTCATCAATTTAGGGCTTAGGTTTTACACAATGTGCCAAAAAAGTTTATTTGCCCCCAAAATATTTTTTGATTTAATTTTCAGAAGTTGAATTTAAAACTCAAAATATACTTTCTTTATAATTATACTTCTTATTTGGGCAACATATGGTGAAAATTTATAAGGCCTATCAATGTGAAAGAACGGAGCTGAGGCTCTAGGCTTTTATGGTGATTACACCTACCTGTATGGGGGCTTTATGTGCTTACAATTTGAATCATTTTTAGATGCATACTCAACAGAGTTCTAGCATAACTAGTACTGTGGGGTTTTTTTGCTGACTAAATGATAGGCAAAGCAATTTTCAACAAATGTCTCCCAGTAGGCCGTCATCATAGAAGCCTTGTAATATTGCTTTTTAACCTTAGCATTGGCAGCTATCCAGAAATTATTGCATTGATACCAAACTGCTTTACACTAGGCGTTTGCCCTTTTCTCTATGGGAACAGAATGAACTTTGAAGTCAGTTTCTCCTCCCCCCGGCCCCATAACCCCCCAAAGCCCTTATCCCCATTTTCATTACAGTGAGTTTTTTTTGTTCAGCTTTACATAGCTAGGAACATTGGAAGTTTAAAAATATAGCAAAAAACAATTCTCAGAATTTTGTTATTATGTCCTTAATGCATTCAATTAACATCCATTACTGAAGCCATGTGACCAAATGAATGGTGCATATCAAATGCACAAAGGGATAAATGAGGGATGTGGGTTTCTTTCCCTCTCTTCCATGGCATTTTTTTCCTTTTTTTTTTCTGTTCTATTTTTCCCATGAAAGCATCTTGTAACCTATCCCAACCATGGTCCCCAATGTGGATCAGTGAATTCATAGTTGTCTTGAATTAGGAATCTAGAAAGTTTTAAAGGGCTTATTAAAGATAATTTTGAAGGAGTAATTAAAAATTAGAACTTCAGGGCAGATCAGTTACTGTAATGAAGTTGGATGGATGGAACTGAGTGATTAAGTTTTTGCAGGGTAAATGGAGTTAAGTGGCTTGCCCAAGGTCACACAGCTAGGTAATTATTTTAAGTGTTTGAGACCAGATTTGAACCCAGGTACTCCTGACTCCAGGGCCGGTGCTTTATCCACTGTGCCACCTAGCCGCCCCTTATTCTCTTCTTCTTATTGAAAACATGGGTCCTCTTCTTTTATGGGGATCCATTAAGATGGAATTGGTCAGCCATTCCTAAGGACAAGCTTTGAAATGAATACAGAAATTCGCATCATCTCAACCTACTGAACTCCATTTAATAAGGAAACAGGAAAAGAAGCCAGTGATCAACATCATTCCTGGCTAGAGGAAGAGATTGTATTGTTTAGGGCTCAAAATTAGGCTAGCATCTTATTCTGATCAAGAAAGTTTGATCTCTTTATGGATTTTTCTATGTCACCATGTTTTGACTCCTTGCTTCTTTTTATAATCCTGATTGAAGAAAAAAATCTAAAACAAAACTCTGCTCCCTTTGCTCATGCCTGTATTGCTTTCATCTGGGATTAGGACACACATATTGGCTTTCACAGCTTTGCCCAAGTTACATGTCAAGCAAGAACGACTCCTTGGGGTCGAATCAATTTCCTTGGCTAGCCCAGTGCCACCAGGAAAAAGCAATGCGGTTTTTAATTTCCATTTTAATGTATCTTAAAGACCTAACCAAATGACATTACAAAGGGGAAGAAGATGTCTGCAATACTTTGTATATTTTTCCATGCCTCGTAAGACCAACGCTCAAGTCAAATTTTGATTTCAGACTGGAGAAAACATTTCTTAAGAAGTAAAATTAAATAATGTAAACCAAAAGATAAGGACAGGGACTGGACCTATGAGTTCACTGTGATGGGGAACTTGCTAATGAGAAAACTTATTCTATTAATGTCAGTTAATTCTTTCTTATTTTATATAGAGCATCGTGTGATTAAAATAATAGTGCTAAGCACTTTACAATTATTATCTTGTTAGATCCTCACAACAACCCTGAAGGGAAAGTTCTGTTAAAATTCTCCTTTTACAGTTGAGGAAACTGAGGCAGACAGGTTGAGTAACTTATCTAAGGTCACTTGGGCTGAATCTGAATGCAGGTCTTCCTAACTCCAGATCTGGCACTTTATTCCTAGTGCTGGTTGAAGGTACCTCTTCAAGGTAAAGTGACCAGTACAGAGTTACATAGCAAGGACATATCAGAGACACAATTTAAATTAATATCTTTTTGGCTCCAGGTCCAGCACTCTGTTCAAATAAACTGAGAACCAAGGTAAAATACTAAGCAAAACTTATTGTAATAGTTACTCTTTATACTTTTACCTAATTTCTCTAGAGCTAAAAAAGCCATTCACTAATTTGTTTAGTCATTTCTTAAAACACGAATGTGAAAATTGTGTTCCAATTAGATCCAAGGTACCTGCTGCCTAGTTACAGAGAGAGAGAGAGAGAGAGAGAGAGAGAGAGAGAGAGAGAGAGAGAGAGAGAGAGAGAGAGACACGGGGGGAGAGGAGAGAGAGTTTTCTTTATCAAAGCAAATAAAATTACAGAGAGCTATAGGAATTATAACAGTGCTAGAGTAAGAGTTAGAAAATGGGATCAGTTAATTAGAGAAAGATATCAAGAGGAGGTATTTCTGTATTTAAAACCTTTTGCAACCTGTAATATATTTTAAAGTGTAAGGTGTTATTATTCATTCACCAGACATTTATTAAGTGCCCATTTTGTGAAAGGCAACAGAGCCAGGCAATGAAGATAGAATAAATAAGATCTTAGTATCATAGCTGTCATTGCCCTCATAGCTTAATGGACTGTGATTTAAAGATTTAAAGAAATAGAAAAATTATGGCGTCAGACTTGTACTGTTCCTCTGATGGCCCACTCTCAAGTTATTTTGGTGCTTAAGGAGAATGTACATACATTTTTATGGCCTTCAAGAAAAGTGATGAGAAACTTCATTTTGATTAGTAGAGGTGCCATTCTCAAATTTGTCAAAATTAATTTACTCAATCAAAGTTTTCTGGATTGAGTGACATGCTGTTTTAGAAAATACTTTTGTGAAAGTGGCTAACAAGTCCATACCTTCTGACCCAGATATTTCACTGCTAATCTTATATTTGCAAGAGGCCACTAATGAAAAGAAAGGCAGGTCCCATATGCATCAAAAGATATGGAAAAAGAAGAAAAAAGGAGAAACTGAAAGTGTATTAATTAGGGAATGGTTAAACAAATGGTGGCACATGAATAATGAATTATCACTACTACATTGTAAGAAATGAAGAATATGATGAATACAAAGAAATATAGAAACCTTACATGTACTGATGAAAAGTGAACTGTTAGAGGCTAGAAAGCAGTGTGCATGATGACTGTAACATTGTAAGTGGAAAGACCAACAATAACAAAATAATTTAAAATAAATGTTGCACTATTTTCCACTTCTTTGCAGAGGAGAGATGTGAGGAGGAGACCATGGGTTTGGGACTTTTTTCAGTGTATTGATTTGTTTTTCTTTTTTTCTTTTTTGAGGAAACCATAAATTAGTGTTTAGAATAAAAGGGGAAGTGGAGGGGATTGGAGGAATAAAAACAAAAGGTATCAATTCAAATAATTTTTACAAAAGGAAGGTGAATCTACCTGACTTTCTATATATAATTATATCTGTATATATAAGTAGATATTTACATCACTCGTCCTGGCAGGAGTAATACTAGAACTTTCTAGTTTGTACCTCTGTTTTCATATCTGTTCAGTGAGTGTATATATGTGTGTGTGTGTGTGTGTGTGTGTGTGTGTGTGTGTGTGTGTGTGTGTATGTGTGTGTGTGTTCTGATTATGACAAAAGGATATGGTTAGGACTTATAGGACTACACATTGACTATTTTAGATAAGATAATACCATTTAAATCAAAAGTCACCATCACAATCCATTCTTGCTTTTTCTCCTTGTGATTTATCCATGTCAAATTTTTAATCTAAAAACTGCTTTCATGATGCAAGAGGCTGATTATTTAGGAAGTGCAAATTAATTTTAACTTGTTTAAGTAACGCACAATTAAAAAAGTAGATCTGCACAAATAAACTTTACTTTTGTCTGATGTGCTACATTAAATTGACTACACAGTTGACTTCCTGTAGATGAATGGATAGATGAGATCAAATGGATCTATTAACATGTGGAATAAAATGGTACATGGTCAGATTTTTTGTTTTAGGCAGCAGTTCTCAAATTTGGAAATAATATATTTTGGCTGATTTGTGTTATATTGACTTGAGCACTTCTTAAATAAGATCAATAATTACTTAAGAGAGTTCATCTTAACCATTCACATGGGAAAAATCAAGTGGATACCAAAGTTTATTGTCCGGACTGTGAATATGTAGTTGACTTGACTACCATAGATTTGGCTCATATGCATACACACACACACACACACACATATATATTATATATATATAATATATATATTAAAAATTTCCTAGGCATATACTATGGATGGGAAAAAGCACTAGGCCTGAACTTGATAGTAGGAAAAAATAAAAGCACATTTTTACTTCCTTGTACAATACCTTGGACCCTTTGACAGTAGAGTTCAAATGTGGTGGTTCCACTATTACTGATGGAGACCAGAGAACTTTACCATTTCTACCACTCTTTATGATATTCTTTCTAATTTAATACTTAAATGATCTCCAGGTACTCTTTTGAATCTATCACTCATATATAAACTTATTTTTCTCTATTACTTGACTCTTCTAATGAGGCGATACTTCTAACTTACTAACATCCTCCATGAGATTTTGCAAATAAGTTTATATTCTAAAACAGTATTGCTCTTGGTTGCTTTGTCTATCCACATGGCAAGGAGATTGCATTGCTGACTTAAGGTAGTTTCTTTGTTCTTTTGATCTTCTTGTATATATTTCTTTAAATCTATTGCCTAATTGGGAAATGGTAAGAGTTTTCTCTTTTATTCAGTTGTCATTTTGGGAGCATCAGCAATCTGGTTAAATCTTGTTGGAGTTATCGCAATTGGTGCCCTATATTCTTTTATATTTTTTAAGTTTGGCTTTGAGTTAGATCTTCTAACAATTCAGTGGTCCAACTATACATAGAGAGACAGACAGACAGACAGCTGATCTGTAAATACTCCTGCCTGGATAACCAGTCATTTTCTGTGTATAATTAGTTTTATTTTTATGGGATTCTTTGACTCTGTATTCTGTGTCTTCTGACTCTTTGTTATACTTCTGTAAGTCTACTATATAGTCTAAAAATTTTTTGTCTTCTCTTATTTCTTATTCCTTAATCAGCTGATATATATAATATATACATATAAAATTTCACTGTTCTTCCCTTGCTTACTTTTGAATGTCAGAATACTAAAGAAGGTATTATTTTAATTTTGAGAGTTATATAAGGATCTTTATATAATTTCTTCCTAAAATAGCATAGGTATTATCATATAGATGCAATTATTTTTATAGTAGTCTTTTTAGTAAATACCCACCCAAAAGGCGAATTATTTGAATGGCAATAATATCTCAATAAATGAAATTTCTTGTTAACTTTGGATGTGTGATAAATTCATTTGCTCCAGTCCTTTAGTCCAGTATAATATGTACTTGAATGGACAATCATCAAGCAGTTTCTTCTTTACTAAGAAGAACTTGAAGCCAAAGCTTTATTTATGAACATCCTCCTTATTCGTCTCTGTTTTCATTTGTATACATCAAGATTATTGTGATTCATTTCCCTCAATAGTCTATCCCTTCATTGATCACTGTTCAAGGATCTTAAATGTAGAGTAACAGCAGCCAAATTAATGGGTACAAATGGCCTAAGTCTTAGATTAATTCTTTGTCTCTTCTCCCTCTCCTCTCTTGCCATTCTGACATTGTGCCCTCTGATACCACAAGAGCCATTATGTATTTTTCTTGTTTTCATGGATTGTCATAACCAAAGAAATCATCTCGTAATAACCTCCATATGGGTTATAAATCTCTCTATAATTAGCTAAAGTTGGTCCTCTGAAAGTAGATATAATGTGTTTCTGAGGCCATACTTAAAGCTTCTTCCACACGGTATAATTTATCAGATTTTATGCTGTTGGCATAGCCTTAAAGAATTTAGGCTTCACCTCCATTACATAGTTAGACATCAGAGTAGGACTTTGTGGAGATTTAAAAAAAATAATGCCTTAGGAAGTATGGTATGATTAATTGCTAGAACTGCCAACTGGTGGATTAGAGCAAGGGCCTTTTTAGTGATTGCATCCCCTCCCCCCCGAAAAAAGCCCCCAACCAATCCAAATGCTAATCCTGCTTCCAGATTAGGTCTACTGTCATATGGGAAGGAAAGCCCTGTGGCTAAGGGGTCAGACATCCCTATTGGTTTGCACTCACAGGGCAGGTAAGCAAAATAACTAAAGCAGACAAGGATCTTGAGTGAGATCCAAGAAGCAGCATATGCCCATACTTTCCCCCACCTTAATCACCATTTCCCATTCCTCAGACCTCAATGGAGACTACCTAGGACCCTGAAGACTGCTTAGGACCCTGAACAGAGACATGTTGGTGGATCAGTGGATGAACCTTTGGCTCTAGAGTTAGATTTGATTTCAAATCCAACCTCAGAATTGTGCCAGTTGTGTGACCCTGGGCAAGTCATTTAATTTCTGTTTGGCTTAGTTTCCTCAGCTATATAAATTAGGATAATAGCAATACTTTTCTATATATAGGGCTATAATTAGATATATTTTATATTTATTTATCATTCATTTATTATTAATATATAATAAAATATATAATGCAAATTATAGTAAAGATATAATGTTATGCTACTATAAATATATATTCATATTAGAAATATATTTTATATATGACATATAGGCATGATATAAATATTTATTCCTTTCCTTTGAATTCAAGACCATTGAGAATATCAATGGTTTCTGTCCATTATCTATTGCCATTATCCTAGAAATTAATATCCCCTTGGAGATGTAGCCTGGTGACTGCTTCTAGAGGTTCTTTTGCCACAGCTACTGAAGACTGAGAAAAAATGTCTTTGCCACTAAAGACCTTGGCATCATCAAATGGTTCAGTATCAGAAATGGATTCTAATTCACTGGAAATGACATTAAATAAAGGGCCTTGCCATATGCTTTGCTACTACAGCCTAAGGACTATGGAACCTTTTCATCCGACTTTTTGAGGATTTTTCTTTCCTTGTTTGTTTATTTGGGGGGGGAGAGGGAGAGAGAGAGAGAGAGAGAGAGAGAGAGAGAGAGAGAGAGAGAGAGACTCATTAATGGAGTAAACTGAATGAAAAAAAGTTTTGAAATCCATGCAAGAAAATTAAAAAATTCAAGTCTACCCTTTACTTTGAAAGGGAATTAATTGGAAGCCAATGATATGTTACAGAGGCAAGATGAAGCGATTAATGCAAAAGGATGGAGATCTAGACTTTCTTCTGCCCTTCTTCATAATGTGATGACATTATGGTGGAAGGAGAAATCATGACATTTAACAGGTGATGGTTTAGACTTGAAACAGACTTCAGTAGGGAAAAGAAGAGAGAGCCATGTGAGTAGGCAGAAGAACTCTGTGGCTGTGGTGTTTTGGGACGCTTTAGATTCCCAAGGATTCTGAAGCTGTTTTTCTCTTTGATGAATGAATGAAAAAGACAAGTCAAGGTAACAAACATTCAATACATGCCTATTATGTTCAAAGTCCTGTACTAAGTGCTGGGAATGCAAAGAAAACAATCCATCCTCACAAGGAATTCTTACTAATTGGAGGAGACAAAAACATATATAATATGTTCTTAACCTTTTATGTTTTCCAGTATCCCCTTTGGAAGTCTGGTGAATTATGACCTACAGATTTCCTCTTAGAATAATATTGTTGTGGTTTTTTTAATTCCTAAGAGTTAAAAATTTTACCTTGCATTAGAAACCCTTCTTTTCAGTTCTCTTTAATGTTAATGCCTTATCTCTTGAGTCTACCCTCAGTGTACCCTTTATATATTTTATTTGTACAAAGTGATTCGTGTATTGTATAATCATAGACTATGAGCTAATTGTTTTTTGCTTTTCTTTGTATCTTTGATACTCAGCATATCACTTGATATATAATAGGTGCTTAATAAATGCATATTGACTTTATTAAAACCAATTTTATGAAATATAGTTACCAAAGTGTTTTTAAATATTTTTCACATACTTCAAGTTAAGAACTACTGATATTAAAGGAAATAGCTTACAGAAGAGCCACAATCTGAAGTCTGATAGATACATTAACTAAGTTAATTTCCACTTAACAATCGAGGTAGTCTACTAGCCTTAAGATGGAGTGCCAAAGTTGAGTAGATTCAGTAGGAAGGAAGGAAGGAGGAGGAAGAAGCAGCATGGCCTTTGGAAGTCAGTTATAGAAGATATAGCTTTTCCAGAAGGAGAAAAGGAGGATTAAGGTGAAGAAGATGGCAAGAAAATCAAACAGGCTTTGGTTATCTGGTGGATGTCTTGATGGAATAGAGAAGTATCTTATCCCCCAAACAAAACTAAACATCTCAAGCAATAAAACAATTCTGAGGTACCTCTGTAGTCTTCCTCTAATATCCTTTTTTTTTGGTATCTTATTTTCTTCGCATAAAATAGATAAATATAGCACAAATTCCTCATACTCTTCCACCCCTCCAAGAAAAATTGACAAATTGACATATTTGCTTCTGAGTATTAATTTCCTCAAAGCAATCAGTGTGTATTTTAATTCTTTGTACTCAATAAATACATAACCCTATTTCCAAGGAGAAATCTGTATGTTTATGATTTATTAGGTACAGACTGCCAAAATATACACACAATCCCCAAAGTTAAAAGATTACTGTGTTTATCTGACATGTTTGAATGGAAAAATTTTGCTGGCAGTATCATTAAACAGATGATGATGGAGAATTTAGGCATGCCTGGCTGAACCCAGTGGACTTGTTAACAGTTCTTGAAGAGTTAAGATGGCTATACATTATTTTGCTTTTGAAATAACATTTTTCCATTTAAATTAATTACTTCAACCATTTAAGATCATATTTAACATGGTCTTTTTAATATTTTATATTGGTATTATTTAATCTTTTTTTTAAAAGGACAAAAGAAGTCAGTTATCCAACTCCCTTATTTCATCAATAAGGACACTTAAATTTAATTCACTTACCCAGCTGTCCAAGTTAGGATTTGAACTGAGGACCTTGAATTACAAGTCTAGCTGCCTTTGTGCTAAATCTTTGCTTTAAACATTGGTGCTGAAAACCCAAAGGCAAATAGTGAAAGCTAATTTCACTGACTTGAAACAATGCACTTTCAAGGATCTGTAAAGAAAGCTTAGGATCCTGGGTAAACAGGTCCTTTCCTGAGCCTTAAAGCTTGAAGGGTATTAACTGGAACCTCAGTAGTAAGAGATGAGACCAGAAGTTTACTTAGAGCTTATGGGTACCTGAGATATGAGCTACATTAAGAAGTGTTCTATTCTGTTTTTTTTGGTTAAAAAAAAAAGGATCCTATTCTTTTATAACATAGTACCTTCATTTGCCAGAAAATCTCATTTCTTTTCTGCTCTGTTCACCTGAAATGCAAATAGAAGTTTGCTTACAATTAATTAAGCAGATGATAGATAGTACTTAAAATGAACATTCAGCACTTTCCCATTTGTATGCTGAGTACAAAAGATAATTGGATGGGAAACAATATGGCATTTAATGTGGATTCTTTTTAAAGTGGTGTTTTTTTTTTTACCTCCCAAAGATAAAGAGATATTGGCCTTCTAGAATTATATAATATCATAGGCAGATGAGTAAAACTAATCAGATAAGCCACCTGCCCTCATTTTGTAAGTGCACTTGCTCATTTGGCTGTTAGCAAAACCTTGCTTAGTGGCGCATCAATAATTAGAAACTGTCACTGTCTATATATGAAATAAACGCTTCTCATTTCTCTTGCCACTTGAGTTCTTAAGGAAAGAAAAATATCACATTTCATCCTTGCTGGCATACAACCCTCACTGGTAATGGCAAAGAAGCTGAGGACTCTTTTAATTATATCTCAGAAGAAACCACCATTGCCAGGAGCAATGCTGATGGAATAGCAGAGAGAAGGCAATGGCATTGTGGAATTATGCTTGGATTGGAAGACGGAGCTACTGATGTTAAAATCCCAACTCTTGATGTTGCACGATTTTGGAAAGGTTGTTTGACTTCTCCAGGCTCTCATTTTTTTCCCTCTGTAAAATGAGGGGATTATGCACTGATCTTTTTGTTCTCTTTTATCAGAGATTCAAAGAATCCAGTCCTGTTGAGTAGTACAGTGATACACATTGATTAGTGTTGATCTGGCCCTTCTATTTGGAGATTATTTCACTAAAACAAGAAAAACTAAAAGCCAATGTGGAGGTTTTCAAAATCCAAGAATGAGAGTTAGAGGAATCTTAGTCTTATATGGAAAAAGTATATTCAATAGATGACAAACATAAGGATTTGGGGGTACACTTTTCTGTGAGCATGCTTTTGATGTTTCATGGATTCTCTTTTCTTCAATGTACGTATTTGTCGACTATACTGTTTGCTCACCAGGTGTCTCCTTGCCCCCAAACCTGTCACTATTTGTTTACTAAAGATTTTAACTCCCAATAAAGAAAGCTTTCAAACAGGAGAGTTTTGGGCCATATCCTTGTTTGAATGGCAATAAGATATCTGTTGAAATTGAGTGAGGATCCTGTTTTGGTAGCCAGAAAATAAAGGGTAACTGAAAGGGATGATTTTTTTCCCCATCTGTAACTTCTCTTAATGACTCATCCTAGGCCCATGGTCAGGTAGCGGTTCATTGAGTAAGCCTTGATTTCCTGTTCATGATCCTTTTTATGAGACATTTCAATTAAAGCTGGAGTAGCTAGCCAGGAAGCTCAGCTGTGGTGCCACCTTCCCATCGGTGGACAAGGTCTGCAGAGCAGAGAGAAACTACTTTGACGCCAGAAACCATCTCTATGATTGCAGTAGCTCTGTAGTCTCTTGGCTTGTTCAGGAAGGGACCTCTGCCTGGGAGCTCATAGACCCTGCTGTTACTGGAATGTGAAGTCACATTCTCCTTCTGGAGAAAAGCAGTGGTAACCCTCAAAACAACTTAAATTATTTCTGAGAAAAGGGAATCGAGGAATGGTAATGAGGCCTTAGACTCAAGGGACTTCCCAGAGTCTTAAGAGGGAAGTGACCTCCAAGCTGTTGCTGCCCTATCTCTTGACAGCCTTACCACAAACATATTCAGGAAGAACCTTTAGTGTTTTTTCAGGGGAGTGACCCACTGCCATCTGGGAGTTCATGGGATGCCATCAATAAACTGCAGGAAAATTAAAAGGCCAACTGCTTGAGGGATTGAAGCAAGCTGCTCCTATTTCCTAGTCATTACTACATGGAGGGGACAAAGAATTGAACATTCTGAATTTTGTAGAGGAAAGAAACATGGCTTCAAAGAGAAGCCAGGAGTTTTGGAAAGGGTTTCCCATTTTATTATAATCCTTCCAATAGCTCATAGGGGAAAAGGGGAGGACTGAATGAGCAGCAGGTGGCATACTAGATACTGCTGTGGAAGAAGCGACAGATACAGGGGTGATTTTCATTTTAGTAAACCTAACAGGAAACTCAATGCAATAGGGAAAAGAGAAAAGAAAGACACTTGGCTTTGTATTATTTCAATAACTTCCTTGCGGACTGTCTCTACCCATCCATCTTGTTAATTGTTAATTGAAATATAATATATGAGTATTTGTATATGTGTATTTGTGTATGCACACACAAGATGTTTCAAAAGTGATTTTTGTTCAGTCATTTCCAGATGTGTCAAACTCTTCATGATTACATTTGAAGTTTTCCTGGCAAGAATATCAGAATAATCTGTCATTTCCTTCCTCATTTTACAGATGAGGAAACTGAAGCAAACAGATTTTTCTTGGGAAAGATATCATTTCCTTCCTCATTTTGCAGATGAGGAAACTGAAATGAAGAGAGTTACGTGACTTGATCAGGGTCACACAGCTAGAAAGTATTGAGGTCAGATTTGAACTTAAGAAGACAGGTCTTCCTGACTTCAGATTTTGAACTCTATTGATGGCATCATGTAGCTTCCCTGTATATACCAAAACATTCACACACACACACACACACACACACACAAAATATTTCAAAAGTTTAAAGCCTTAATGGTTAAAGCATTTTCTTTCTCAATCTGCTATACCACTGTCAGTTCACTTTCCTGGTATGCATATACATATATGTACGATATTTCCCCATATATAAGACATACCTTAATTTCAGACCTGAAATTTGAAAAAAAATATATTACATAAAGCTATTGAATTCAAGTTTTATTCATCATGAAATTCAAAGACCTTCTGCTCATAGCTTGCAGGCATCTTTTGGTCAAGTCTTGCTCATGGAGGCATGCATAGTCCATTCCCTTTCATGAACCTAAAGCACTACTTGTGTCCTCCTTAGAAATCAGTCACTTCTTTTTCATCAGTTCTTCTGGCCTCCTGCTGAAACATCTTTGTGACACAGGAATCCCAGTGGTCCTTTGTTCTTCAATCTATCTCTTCAGTTCCCTCTCTAACTCAGGCCATTTTACTGACTTGCCTCTCATGGCCTTCTCTGCTGTGGTGTTATCAGTAGGGTTTCTTCTTCCATAGCCAGTCCTTGGATAGTTTTCTCAGTTGGAGGAGGATCAAACTGATGTTCAGCAGCACGATTTCCACTCACTTTTACAAGCTAGATCACTTTGAACTTGAATTCAGCACTGGAAAAAAACTTTTCTGAGTAATTTTTGGGCAGAATGTGGCAATATACCAGTGACAAGTACAAAATAATGAGTATGAAGACAACAAGCAGGAAAAAGTGGGAAATTCAAGTAAAAAATCTACAACCACTGTAAGATGCTCCTAGTTTTTAGAACCCAGATTTTTTGAAAAGGGGTGCATCTTATACTTGATAAAATACAGTATATGCTAAACACATTACAAACATAAATATCTCAAAAACCTTAGGACAATTTTCAGCTTAATAGGTTAAAATTGTACTAACTTTTTTTAGGACATCTCAAAGACATAGACGTATTTATAGATATAAATGTAGACATGATATAGACAACATAATCCTATTTATGTCTTAGTCATTTCTAAGGAAAATATACCCAGTGTCCATCTCCTCTACCATTTGACTGAGAAACACAATTAGCAAAAAAGATCTGATACAATAGCCACATCTGATTATGTATAGGATAACCTGTCTTAGTTGTCCCTCAGTTCACTGCAGGTAAATTAGGTGTATGCTACCATATCTATGGTCCAGAACTCTAATCGTTTTCCCAGTAACTCAGAGTGTGACTTTTTCCTCAAGATTTTTTCTCAGTGTAGTCATTGTTTATATTTTGCTCATGATTATATCATTTGAAATCCATTTATATAAAATCCCCCATGTTTCACTGAGCTTTCCACAATTATCAGTTCTTACTATACAACAATAATCCATTATATTCACACACCATAGTCTTTTTATCCATCTCTCACACATGATAAGGGAACACTTAGCTTCAGGTCTTTGTACCTTCAGATTTTAAAGTGGAAGATAGTTTACACATGCACTTTTTTCCTTTTTGAGACTTGAAATTTAGTGTTTAGTAGAGTTTGTAGTGCAACATGAATCAGTCATTCCATTTTGCATCTTCAACCCTGCTTGTTTCAACCCCTCAGAATAAGATATTCCTTCCAGTATATCTTAACCTTTTTAAACTCCTCACCTTGCTGTTCACTCAAGCTTTGATTTTCATTCCTTCCCTCAATATCCTCCATATAATTGGAAGGAGCATCAAACTCCTTCCAGTGCCTTCCTTTATAAAGGGCAGCAACTGAACTCTCAGCTCACTCAACTTTGCATCTGCCACCCTGCCTGGTTTCAACTTGACTATGAGATATCCCTGCCCCCATTGGGCCCTCCATGGTATCCCTTCTACTCACCTCACTCCTCTACTACTACTCATTTTCCTTCCTCCTTTTTGAGTGTCCCCTTTTGATTGTAAGCTCTTTGAGTGCAACAACTTTCTTGTTAATTATACTCCCAGAATTCAGCACTTATTAAAATAGGCACTTAATAAATGTTCATTGGATTGGAGCAATCAATCCAAAACTGTTAAAGGCCATTATATACTAGATACTAAGGTAGGAAACAGACAGACAAAAATGAAATAGTTCCTTCAAACAGCTTATATGCTATTGGTGTGAGTCTATATGACAGCTAATGAAATACAAAACAAAACAGTTTTTCTTACTTTGCTTTTTAGGGGGGAAATTGTTGATTATCTCCTGCTACATAATTGTGTCAGATTCAGATGATTTCTAAATCAAAACTTCACTGGACACCAAGAGTAGCCCTAGGGATGTTTTTCAGGAATGTTTCAGAGTGGACCCTTGAGTCAAGTTTTTCATCTGGTACCAAACCAGGCTGGAACAGACAAATGCATTTAATAAAATACCTATTTAAACATCTGTAGAATTCTCTGGACTTTTAGTCATGTCTTTATCTCATTTTAGGGTCCCTAGTATTATATTATGTAGCCTTTTCAAATGCTTTTTTGAATGATATTAAAAAATAGGTGTTCTGAAGACCTCAGTGAGATTTTGGGGGGTAAATTTGACAAGTGAGCAAACTGAGTTATAGGAAATTTAAAAGATTTCCCCAAAGATAGCCTAGGGAGTGAGTGGCACGTTTCTTCAGCATTAGGGCACAGATTTCCTGATTATCGAACCATTAGAAAGTCTTCTTTAAGACTTTGCCTACCAGTTGTGTTTATGCTGTTTGAGTCCTGATACTGACCCTGATCCCTTGGACCTACTGGACTTTTGCCAATCACTAGGGGTAGTGGTGCAGGGTCCATATATTTTATTTTATTAATTCCATTCTTTCATCCCAGGCAAGAAATTCCCTTTGTGAAATATTTCTACCTATGATCTCTGCCATTTACTACTCAACATGAGATACAATACCTCCCACACAGTAGCAAAGAAACAATATAATTTCATAAATACATTGTTCTTACAGACATATTTCTTTGTTTCTTAGTGTTCACAGATGGGGTCCAATAGGCTTATTTTAGTTCATTATTATTATCATTCAGCCTTATGAACTTTATCAAAATGTGTTGTCTGCCACTGAAAATATTATATACAGAGTGCTGTGACTATGTATAAGTCTTTGTAAGTAGAATAAAAATTAGGCTTCTAAAATCATTGATTTCTAACAGATCAATAAAAGACATAGGTCGACTTGTTTTGGGGAAAAGGAAACATTTTAAAAGAGAAATTATGTGGGATTATAAGGAGGCATATGATATAGTAGAAACCATTCTAGGGTCTGGAGAAGGAGAATCTCTGGTCCTGACCACAAGTCTAGACTAATTTCTCCCTGAGATCCTGGGTAAGTCTCTTCCTGACTATGGGCCCCATTTTCATCATCACTGGTATGAAAGAGCTGATCCTAATATCTCTTTTGTACTATAAATAGGATTATATGGAGAAGCTTGAAGGAACATAAGGTAGAGCATATATTGAGGTTGGATTACATAGTGGCTAGTCCCAAGTTTCTAAAGGATATTTTTGAATAAGGAAAAATCCCTTTACTAATGCATGTTGACACTTCCTCTGAAACTTTTAGGCTTAGAAGAGTTTTTTTGAATACTGAGAGGTCAAATGACTTGTCTTGGATCACAGAGCCATTATGTGTTAGAAGCAATATTTAAAGCATGTCTTCATGGTTTTGAGGACAGCTTGAAGTAAATATGCTTCTTTTCCAGAATATGTCTTTATTTTCTGTGATGCACTGTTTCTGGAAGGGATGGTGGTGTTTTAAAATAGTCTTAGCACTCCAATTCATGTAAAAAGTCAACCAATGGATTATTAGGCAAAAAAGGAATTGAAGAATAATTATAAATGACAATTATGTAACTATGTACTAGGCACTGTGTTAAGTGCTTTACCTTTATCTTATTTTTTTCTTTACAAAGATCTAGAAGGATATTAGCAACTGCATTTTACAGTTGAGGAAACTGAGGTAAAGTGATTTGGTCAAGATGACACAGTTGTAAATAAAATGTCTGAGGGCAGAGTTGAACTCAGATCTTCCTGACCCCAGACCCAAGTCCCTATCCACTACATCACCTAGCTGCCTAAGAAAATATGGAAGGAGCCAAGGAGGCTGAGCAGAGCTGAGTAAAGAAGTTGATTGGTATTGGAGTTATAGGGTCTGAAAGGTGAACATAAAATCTTTAGGCTTGGGAGAAGAATAAAGAAGCTGGAGTTTTCATTTGTAGTGAGTGAATATTGAATTCAGGTCGATACATAACAACTTTAATGATTTCATTCTGTTATTTGTGACTCTATTATTACGACTTCTTTTTTTATTTAGGGCTGAGTAATGAGAAAGTGTTGGTATTGATGAAGACCTTCCAGTCAAAAAAATATATCACAGGGCACAACTTTCTTGTAATATATGTCCAAGAGTATAGAATCACAAAAGAAAATTTCATATTTGTGAGGACAGTATAAGTATTTGGGCTTTATTTATGTTCATACACGATACACAAATAGGTTTTCTGTCCAGGGCATCAGAATTTATGTTGTAGAGTCTTATTACAATATTGTAAATTGAACTCTGGGAGAATTTTCCTTTGGAAATACCATTACTTCTCCTGTGCATTCACCTCAGCCTGGTTCTTTTCGAACCTTTGAGTAAAAAAAGTTGTCTGGTTTAATTATGTATTAGATCAGCAAGAAATACTCGCTGACATGAATGGATTAAAAATAAGGATTATTAAGGAATCTAAATTCATTTAACAAAAAAACGAATCACCAGGTTTTTATGACTTAATGGCATTAAAAAAATACTGCCAAAGCCAGACCTACTTTACATAAAATAATTCAGTGTCTGCTGTTTAATCTGTAATGAACACAAGTATAGGGCTGTTGTGGGCCTCTATTCAATTGGGCTCTTCTGTCAGCATCCTCTTTCTTTGCAGATGCAAAACAAGTTTCTTTTGTTATATAACAAAATTTGTTCAAGAACTTTCTATGATTTCTTCTGTAATTTTAGGTTGAATACCAAGTTTCTTTAACCTTCATATTCAGGACTCCCCACAAACCTGATTCTTATATTCCCCCAGTCTTATCTCCCACTTCTTTTCTACAATACATTGTAAACTGTCATTTTAAGTCAAACTGTAAACTCACTGCTTTTAGAAAACATCTTGGTATATTACCCTTTTTAAGACCCAACACAGTTCCTAATTCTCCTATGAAATTTTTCATGACTACATATAGAAGTCTCAAATAGCTCATTTCATAGTGAGTTTTCCTTCATCCTAATTCTTACAGCACTGTCTATACTATTCATTTGACACTTCCATATGTAGCAAGCCCTTGTATTAATTATCTTTTCATATCTGTTAAGTCTTGTCTTCCCAGGAAGATAAACTTCTTAAGGGCAAGATGCTGTTATATTTGGATTGGGGTTAGTGTTAAAGAATGGATTAAGGTTAGTATTATGGAACAGGGTTAGAATTTCTTTTGCTACTGTTGTTCATAGGATCATTTTATCTCACTTTTAGGGCAATACAAACCTTTCAGGTATTAACTAAACATCTTTTTTTGTGTTCAAAAGTACTTGGGTGGATAATGGGACTGGATGGTGGGAATGGATATTTGTCTAGGAAAAGAAGCATCTTTCTTATATGTTGGAGAGGACAAACTGAAACAGAACAATAGAATTACTGAATATTGTAACTTTTAAGTGCCTGAGAGATTGGTTCAGGGCCCTAATTATTATCAGACGAGGAAACATGCCTTAGAAAATATAATATTCAGTGACTTGCTCAAGGTTCCATTTGATTATCTTTGTGACCCTAGATGACATTAGGATTCTAAAAGGACCCTTCATCATAGTGCCCCCCTTACTCTTAGAATATAAACAGGTGATCTTTCTAAAGAGGCCCTTCTGATTGTTCACTTATATTTATCATTTTATTTTTCTCATAACTCTTGTATTTGTATTTCAAAATTCCTGTTCAGTTCTGATTTTTTCATTAGGAAAATTTGGAAGTCCTTTTTTTCCCCTGAAGGTCTATGTTTTCCTCATGCAAGAATATACTCAGCTTTCTTGAACATTATTTTTTTTATTGTAGGTCTGTATCTTTTAGAATATTGAATCCCTTTTCTCAACTTTCTTGGGTTAGTAACTGGTAAAAATTACTTGATTTTGATTGTGGTTCATCAGTATTTGTATTCTTTATTTCATAGAATTATTTTTTTTCTTTAACCTAGAAACTCTGGCTTTTAACAATGGCATTGCTCACATTTTCATTTGGAAATTTTGGGAGTTGATAAGTAGATTTCTTTCTATTGTCACTTTATCTTGTTTTTATATGTTGGATCAGTATCATTTCATTATTTTAAAACTGTGAACTATATTTTGCGGTGGGAGTTGGGGGTTATGACCTTCAGGTAATCTAATGCTTCTTAAGTTATCTATTTTTGATCTGTTTTTCAGGTCACTTGTTTTGATATAAGATAATTTGCATTTTCTTCTTTTTTTATTAATCAGTGATTTTTAATTTTTCTTAATTGTCTCCTAGAATCATTTGTTTCTATTTGGTCCATTGTAATTTTTAGGAATGTTGCTGCAGGGGTAAGGTTTTATATTTGTGTTGTTTTTAATTCTCCTTCCAAGTCTTTTCTCTCATGTCTTTTTCAGTTCTTTCCTCTCTCATTCTCATTTAATTTATGACATTTGAAAAATCTATTTTAAACTCCTGCATCAATTCTTCTAAGAGTTCAAATTGATCTTGTGGGCAACCTGTATTTTTCCTTGAGAATTAGATGGTAGGTGTTTTTGATTACTTCTTACTCTTCTGGGCTTCCTGTCTTGATATTCTGGTATCATCATGTTCCATTAAAAGAAAAGAAAACAAAACAAAATCTTTTGGTTCTGTTATGGTGCTAAGATCCTGCTCCTCAAATCTTGAATCAACCCTGTTGAATCTCTTGAGCTTAGGGCTTTTCTTTTGTTTCAAGGGCTGAAGTTTGGGTCTCTGCTTCACTAGGCATCAGAATAAATTAAAGCCCCTTCCTTTGCCAGGATCCTATCCATTGAAGGGAGGAGTCTTTCCTTTACTCAGGCTCTTTATTTCTCAGAGGGGTTAGACTAAGATAGGGAACTCATCTTTTGGCACATTCTCTTTCCTCTATCCAGGTCACAGAGGTTCCTCCAACTTTAATTAAATCTTCTTTGGAATGGGTTGAGAATGGGTAAAGAATTATAAACATAATGACTAAATCTAAAGTTTCCCCTTCCTGTGGGAGAACCAGCCAAGTTGAAGCCCTTTCCTGGGGGAGACTTCATTTGTACCTGATGACTACAATTGAAGTCTCCCACGGGTAGTAAATGTCATTATTGGGATTCAATTCCAGGGCTCCAGACTCATAAATCCAGTCTTAAAAAATGTGAAATTAATTTCTTGAGGATACCAGATGTGAACATATGAGCATTTGGGGAAGAATATCACCAAATCTGTAAGGTCAGAGAGAGCTATAAGTCTGTGGAAGAGAGCAAACACTTTGATATCTCTATACTTAATTATGTTTTCTCAATCTTCTTAGAACTAGATTAGTTTGATTTAGTAGATTAAGGAAAGTTAGATGGAATTTGGGTTGGCCCTAGAGAGGTTTGAGATCTTTGTATCACATCCAAGTTCAGACTCTTTTAAGATCATTCAAACTTGACCCACTTCCTGAGCTAGCCATCACTATTGGGCCTTTGGTGTGTTCTGAAGGGAAATTGCGAGGGGGGGGAACATGAGATTTAACATCCATTTTTCTTCAATAAATGCCCAATAAGTCTCATTCTGCTTAGTGTACAGCACAAAATCCCTGAGCTTAACAACAGGGTTGATTCAAGGTTTGAAGAGCAGGATCTTAGCACCATAATGCAGTCAGGGAATTTTTTGTTTTGTTTTATTTTAATGAACCATGATGATGCCAGAATATCAAGACAGAAGCCCAGAAGAGTAAGCAACAATAAAAAACAACTACAATCTAGTTCCCAAGGAAAACCACAGCTTGCCCAAAGATCAATTTAAACTCTAGAATATACTAGTATACGTTTGGGTAAAGATTCTAATGCCTGACTAGTGGGGATAGCATTCTTTTTCATGTTGGATTCAACTCAGCATAATACCATCATTCAGATGTTAATTAAAAACCTCCTATGAATCAAGCACTGTAATCAGTCCCTGGTGATAGAATGGGGGAGAAAACTAACAAAATAATTCTTGACCCCAAAGAACTTATATCCTACTTGAGGAAACAACAAATAAAGAGAAGGGAAAGCAAATTAACTACACACTAATTGGAAGTGGAGGTGGTGATGGTAGAGGGAGCTGGTTTCTTAAAGAAATCAGGAAAAAAACTTCTAGTAGGAGATGACAATTAAGGTAACGCTTGAAAAGAGCTAGGCAGTCCAGAGGGGAGGAGAAAGAATATTCCAGGTATAGAAGACAACTTATGCAAATGAATATAAGTAAAGATGATGTTACTGTTTGTGGACAAGTGGAACAAAATGCAGGTTGATGTGTTGTAATGTATAGTAAGACTGAAAAAGGGACTGGAAGAAATGTGTGAAGGTCAGACTTAGTAATATTTATTTTGTCTTAGCAATAGGGAGCTATTTGAGTTTTTTGAGCAGAGAGAGTGTTCAATCCTGCAAGGAGTTTTTGAGCCTTCTGTGACTAAGACTGTGGTATTATTTGTGGGAGAAAGGGCAGGAACCCTTTCTTGGATTCAAGTGATATTGGATTCAATACCACAATTAATTCAAGAAGTATTATGGTCTTTTTCCCCTCAAGAAATCTGCTATCTAATTGCAGAGACAGAATATAAACTCAGAAATAGATAAATGATGATGGAAGAGACAGCCTGATCAAGTGGTTGAATGAGAGAAAAGAGAAAATACACTAGGAGTCTGGAGATGGATGAAGTATAACGGGACATAGAAATAGTTGGAGAAGGTTTGAAGGCAAAGGGAAGATTTCAGCTACAGCTGATTATATCTGAGGTTGGATAGAGAGAGATGAGTGGACTGGGACATTGCCTGTGAGAAGAGGAGCCCAGAAAAACTCAAGGGGTTTGGAGTCAGTTCATGCTATGCTTACAAGTCAGTCTTCAGTACATGGGAGAGAAAATCCTGAATGAAAAAGCCAGGAATGTCGAATTTTTCTATATATTATGGAATGAAAGGTGTAGGCTATGGGAGTATGATTAACCGAAGTTGAGAATTCACTTGTTACCTCTCTCTCTGATCTCCTCCCCATCTTTCTCTCTGTCTCTCTCTCTTCTCCTTCCTGTCCTACTCTCCCCCTGCCCCCAGCATTTTTTTTTGTTATCTTTCTAATGCATTTAACTGATTACTGAGCATTTTAGTTACCTGGGTATATGTTTAATCCTGTTATGATATTAATAAGTTAAATGAGGGTAATATCTTCTTCCTTCCTTCCTTCCTTCCTTCCTTCCTTCCTTCCTTCCTTCCTTCCTTCCTTCCTTCCTCCTTTCCTTTTTTCCCTTCCTTTCTTCCATTCTCTTCCCTCCTTCCCTCCTTATCCTTTTTCTTTTTCTTCTTTTTTTATTTCCTTTCCTTTTTACTTTCTCCCTTCCTTTCTTCTCTTTTTCTCTTTTCCTCCTTTTCTTTCTTTCTCTTCCTTCTCTCTTTCTCCTTCCATCTCTTTTCTTTCTTTCTTTCTTTCTTTCTTTCTTTCTTTCTTTCTTTCTTTCTTTCTTTCTTTCTCTAACTCCATTTCTCTTTCTCTATCTTTATGTCTGTCTGTCTTCCTTCCTTCCTTCTCTCTTTTTAAACTTATAATACTTTAAACTCATCAATAGGCTTGATGAAGTCATAAGGAAAGAATACTCAGATGTCTTCATATGTTTCATATTGACAACTTGAATTGTATAAAGAAAATTCCTCTTAGCGACCCTTGATAGCTTGTAAGGAAGACTGGTTATTTCATTTTGAAGATGACATTTTAATTAGAATATACCCTGTATGGGGCATATAGGTGGTACAATGTAACCTCAGACACTTAATAATGACATCACTGTGTGATCTTGGACAAGTCACTTAACCTTATTGCTTTGCAAAAACAAAAACAGAAAAATACCAGAAAAAGGGGCCTTATGCTTATTTGATACTTAGGAGAATTTTGCTAAGATCCTTGGACTTAGATAATACAAAGTAAATTAGCTCATAATTAAATTTTAGTTGAATTTTTTTTTAATTTATCACTTAGGAAAAGGCTCAACCAAAAAAATGTATAATTCAGCCTTGGGTATATACTGCAGGGAGAATTGTACAGTACTTTTAAGAGGATACATTTTACAATTCTCATTTGCATCTTTATTAAGGAGTATAAAAGTGAGCATTTTTGAAAATGTAGCTGCAGTAGTGGCTGTCTAAATGCCTGTTAAGTAGATATGGCAGAATGGGTAATGGGGTCTTGAGGTTGTTAATCCTTATCTCTGACTGGAAGAGCCAGAGATTTCTTCCATGTATCATATTCTTACTCTGGCTTTTAAGTGAAACAGTTACAGATGTAAACCTGAATTCAACATCTTGTGGTTTCTAATTTAGTGAGAACTTACTTTGGCCTATTTTACAGGAATATCTTTGTTTAGTGTAGAAATATTGGCTCCAGTATAAAAGGCTATTGACATAGATGCAAAGAATCCTTTGAACTATAACTGGTATTCAATAACACAATTAATTCTTGAGCAGACTGTGTTCTTCACATGCTCATGCCTATGTCCAGGCACCCCAAGTAAGCTTATGTTTCCTGCAGAGGCAACCTGTAGATCACATATGGGTATTCTGTTTGACTGTTTGTAAAGTTTAGATTCTGTAGAGGACAGAGGGGTGGATTAAAGGAACAACACAGCAGAATTAATTGTATTTTCTCTCATTACCAAATTGACAATTCTCTTTGTTCATTTTGTGACATTAGTAATTTGATTATAGTGACACAGTTGTGATAGTTTGCAAACATTTTCTATGGGACAATTGGTCATTAAGGAAACATTTATTAAGTGCCTATTCTATACTTGGCATTGTGCCAAGTGTTAGATAGGCTTCTTTAGAAGACAGACCAAAACAGGGAAGCCACTTTTAACTTTCCAGTCATTATTTTGTTTACATGGCAAAGGAAGACTTGAAATACTGGACCCCATTCCTAGGTGAGGGCTGTAATGAGGATAAAATCAACCAACATTAGTCCCAGCCTTTAATGACATATGTATGGTAATCTAACATTGCATTTTCCTTTTATTCTGTCTTTGTGGAAGGCAGCCTGCTGAGGGCTCTTGCTTGCTCAGCTTTACTGATAAATGTCAAAGCATCCTTGTTACTGGTATATAGTTAGCTGCCTAATAAGTTGTGTTTTTCTTTTAAAGATCATTCCCAGTTGCAAAGATACTTGTCTGTCCTGGATACAATATTCTGTCCTAGACCGGGAACAAATATTATTTCCTAGGGGAGAGCTGATATTTCACCAGGTTGATGTGATGGCATTATTTTAACTGGTTCCTCTAGGAGACAACCATAACCTATTCACCACCTGTGTATACAGGTCAACTCTGAGTAAAGTGGACAGATTTCTTAACAGGTTGCAGGGGAAAAAGCTACTCTATATAATGCATGAATACAATTCCATAGGCATTTTGTAAAGCAAATTGATGATGATAATGCATCTGAAGTTGGCTCTCAATGCTTGGGCATTCTCATCAGTTACACTCCTGACTAGTTAGTGTTCAGAAGAAAATACAGTAAATCCATAGCTCACCAATAACCATTACATATTATTTTTAGCTTTAAATATTGGGTGAGAAATCACTTTTTAAAGCTTATTAAAATGTTACATATAGATATTTTTAAAGATAATTTATGCTCACGCTGGTGCATAACCTTTTAAATTAATAATTCACAGCTGTGACAAGTGTGCTCGTAATCTGCAGTAGTATATTATCTCTCTGTTCCACTGAGAGATTAACACTTATGGACTAAGGAATAAAATTGAAAAATCTAGCCCATTTGGTTGTCTATTCTCAGCTACAGGATTCTTCTTAAATGAAAACCTATTAGACTAAGAATTCTGAATTCTAGAATTAAATCAGTTTTAGATCATTATGGAGCTTTATGAAGAAGGCCTATGCTACCTCACAACACATTGAAGCCTTACGAAGTAGGCAGGCTTATTGATTTTTAGCAAGGGTTTTTACTGCCACAGACACTGAAGAATGGTTCTTACGACTGAAATTTATAGCTTATTAAGTAGAAGAATGCATGGGAAAGACTAGTGGGAAGATACAGAAAATTAGCTCATTTTGCTCGTTAGAATCCACTTACCACTCTTTCATGAAAAATAGATGCATCTGAATTTGAAAAGTGCTCTTCTGTTATGAAGCATATTTATACAAATCAGAAGTATCTCCAGAATGATATTTTCTCTTACAAGGTACATAGTTGTTTTTGAATACTTACAAAGAAAGGGCAGTGATATCCTGGGCTATGCCTAATCTGTCCAGAAGATGAGGCTTGGCAGATCTGGTTCAGAAGCAGCAGTTTTACTTGAAAACCCTATTTAATCCAAGTGAAATGGTCATATTTCATTTCTTCCTATGGCTCAAATTTGGGTCTTTTGTATTTTATCCCTTGAAAAAGATTCTGATTAATTAGTACAATGCTGAACTTTGGTTTAGGTCTCTGGGACAGGTTTCTAATCACTTAAGGTTGGATTGAAGCTCGTTTTGTCTTAATTGGAAACATGAGCCCCATTTGTCAAGTAATTTAGTAAATTATGTTTTGAGTAGAATTCAGGGTATATTTAACATGATTTTGGTGAATCTTGAGACAGTCTGAGTCAAAAGAATTTTGGAGCAATGATCTGTATAACCTTGAGAAGCTTAGATAACCAACCCCTCTCCCCTCCTTCAGTAAAGAGGCTAAAAATCCTTGCCTTGGTTATCTTATAAGGTTGTTAGAAGGATCACATAAGATACAAGTAAAATCTTGTAATGCAAATAATAATTATTATGGCACAAGATGTGTCTATGAATCATAAAAAAATAAGTAATGAGGCTGACTTTTTAAGAGACATATTTTGACTTATATTTTCAGATGAATGTTATCACCTTGAAGGTGCCTTCCAGTCCTGAGATTCTTAGATTCTATGAAAGGACCCCTCCTCTTTGGGGATTGTTTATTGATTATTCACTTGATACTGCTATTGCTTAAAACATGTCTGAGGAGTGTACCTCTCATCAAACTGTAAATAATCATTAAAAATTATGAAATCAGGTGGTTGCAATATAATCTAATGAAAATCAGAGGCAGGAAATAGATACCCTAGCTCCTTGAAGTCAAACAAATAGAAGAAATTTTGAGCACAAAAGAGGTGCACTGTATTGTTAAAGGTCAGAGGGGAATCTTTACTAAGCATCAGCCCTTTGATTCAGGCACGTTATCCTTCTTGGCATCTCAACACAGCCTTTGCTCAAGGTACCTGGCTTACCTAAGTTTCTGGAAGCAGATCCCACTCCCAAGGCCACACCTCTTTCTTTCTTTAATCCAGAGAATTTTTCCTTCTTCTTTCTCTAATTTAGAGAATTCCTTTCTCTTTCCAAACTTGTCATTCATTCATCCATGTCCTCTATTCCATTGCTCCTATTGTAGATTTCCCTATTTGCCTTTCTGATTAAACCTTAAGCACCCAGAAGAAAGGGGCCATATCTATTATGTTACTTATATCTTCATCAGAACCTAGTAGAGTAGTATACATACAATCTATACGTAGTAGATACTTATTAAATGAATGCTGGGGGGAACTTGATCCTTAATCCATTAAATTTATTTTGAATTTTGTATCAATTCATCTTTTGTCATTGGCAAAATGGAATACAGTGTTAATATATGGGATAGCTGGCTTAGAGTGAACTCAATATTTTTAGAAATTTCTACTTTCTGTAAACTCAAAGCTCCAAATGTATTATAAATATTGATAAAACATATATATATATATATATATATATATAAATTTATGAGGCAACATTTTCAGTTTTTTTCATAAAAGGTAACTTTCACATTTTGCATGCATGCATATACACACTATACACACACACACACATACACATACACAAACAGACACAAATTTCATTTGCCTCTGGAATGATTAACAGTATATGCTTTCTAGGGGAGAATGAGGAGGCAAGGAAAGAAAACTTTGTCATTCTGAGTTATGTTCTAATGGCTAATGGGCACTAGTCTTATGGACAGTCTTCTGGTGTATAGATGGTATAACCAAAGGTGTGAGAGCATTCAGGATAATGCTAAAAGTTATCAGCCTGGGAGATTGAAAAGATGGTAGTATTACCATAGACCAAAATAGTAAAGTTTGGTAAAGGGAAATATTTGAAGGAGAATGATGAGATCTTTTTTGGAAACAGTGATTTGAAATATCTTTGACATATCCAGTTTGAAAGATCCAGATGGCAAATAATGAGGTGAATATAAAGCTTAGAGGAGAGACTGGGACTGGATATATCTATCTGGGAGTCATCTGCATAGAGATGATAGTTAAACCCATAGGAGCTGATGAATTTACATCGATAAGGAGAACATGATGACAGAAAACAAGAAGAGGAAGAGAGAGAGAGAGAGAGAGAGAGAGAGAGAGAGAGAGAGAGAGAGAGAGAGAGAGAGAGAGAGAGAGAGAGATGATAAACTAAAGGAAAAGAGAGATTTAGGGTTGGAGGAAGGGCACAATATGGATGATTAGGAGCACGAGAAATGTAGAAATCAAGTAGAGAAAGCATCCAAAAAGCATAGTATCATGATTACTCAGAGAGGAGAAAGTATCGCAGAGGATTATGACAGAGAAAGCAAGAGATAATAATTAAGCATCTAGAGCCGAGAAGGTTGCCAAAGGATAGTAGGCATTCATTCCTAAGATCCTAAAATTAAAATATACAAAAGAGTTATGCATCCACATGAATAAAGCAAAGATGATGTATACAAATGAATCAGAGAAAAAAGGACATCTTTAAGAATGAAGTAGATGGATATCAGCATATTGGGTTTATAGATTATGTGAGATGGTTGGGCTATACTCTCTGGAAACAGTGTAAAGAAAGGTATATGAGATAAAGCCAAACTGAAGCTTGAAATTGCTGCAACTGAAAGTTTGAACCCAGTTCTTTTCCAAGGGGGGGGGGGAATTAGTCTTTTGAAAAAAATACTTTTATATTCTGAATTTGAAAAACACAAAAATAAATATTTCCATATACAAAGAACAGAAAAGGAGGACTGTATTGAAAATATGACTCACTCCATGGAACTTATTTTTGTTTATTTTTATCGTACTAGATCCAGCATATTTCCAACTTCTCCCGCTTGTCTATTATTCTATGAACTTCCCTCTGTTTTCTGTGTATTTTATTTATTTATTTTGGTTTTTGCAAAGCAATAGGGATAAGTGACTTGCCCAAGGTCACATAGCAAAGTAATCATCAAGTGCTGGAGGCTAGATTTGAACTGGGGTGCTCTATCCACCACACCACCTAGATGCCTTTTTGTATATTTTAAATGTTTGGATGACATAACTTCTTTTTCTTTTCATTTTCGTTCTTTTCCATTGCTTCAGTTATTTCTCCCTTCCCCAATTCTCCTCACTCCAACACCCCCCTCCCTCTCCAAACCCCTGTCCTACTATAACAGATTGACACAGAAAAGGTGATAACTATGTCTGGGAAAAGTTATATCCTGCTTTGCACATTCCATAATGTCTCTTGCAAGAACTAGTGAGCTTGCTTATTATCAGTCCTCTGTAATTGAAGTTGGTTATTGCTTTCATCAGACTCGTTTCTATTTAGAATATTGTAAAAATTTTTAAAACTTTGTCTACTAGTTAATACAAATATTCCTAGACTTCTCTGAACCCATCTATTTCATCATTTCTTGTAGTTTGATAATCTGTTCCATTCATCTATTGTAGTATATATGGCCAGCCCTTTCCAATTGATGAGCACCACCTTAGTTTCTATTCAGTACAACAAAAAGTTTTGCTGTCATTATTTTTGGACATATGTATTCTTTCCCTCTTCTTCTCCTTCTCGCTCTCTCCCTTCCTTCCTTCCTTCCTTTCATGCCTGATAATGGTATCAGTGGGTCAAAATTTAATAATTGCGTAGGCATAGTTTTACTTGGTCTTTCTAGCCATATAAATTCCCAAGTGACTATGTTTCTTGTTGCCTTTCTTCTGAATTTAGTTATAAGTTGGGCAGGCATGAATAAATAAGAAGAGACCCTGGAAAACAGTGGCTGATGTATTCAATCTTGATTAATCCCTTAGTCCAAACAATGAGGAGGGGCAGTGAAAACCAGCCAGAGCTTTACTTTAAGGCTTAGCATCTGCTAATATTCACAAGTCATTCCAGCTGTGTGTTTGCTACTTTTTTGGAACCTAATAAATCCAGTGATTTAATTACAGTAAATTACTTATCAGAGAATTTTTTTGTGCTGCAAATTATTACTTTAATAAACCAGAAAGAACAAGGAAAATTTCTTGAATCTGTTTTCCAAATCAATCTAGGCATCCATTTTCAATTTAATAACTAATAGCAGAGGAGATTGAAATAGATGTTATTATAGATTTTTACAAGGCAAAATATATTTAAGCAGGATCAGAAGGTTAATTAAAATTATAGTTGGGTCTTGTCATTATCCAGCCACTCCGCTTCTTTGGCACAGTTGCACTGAGTTTAGCGTCTGTTTGATAAAATGCTTAAAATGGAAGGCTCATTTAAAATAGAATTATACTCTGCATTATTTCTGAGCCTGATCTCATGTACCTACATCGGAAATAAATGTATAATTAACCCTTTTTCATGATAAATTAACATTCATTTTCTTAGGATTAGAAGGAAATAGCATAATATAGGGCAGGTTTGGCCTTCACTCTATCAGTCCCCTAGGACCTTTAACACTCTTAAAGGATTAGTGCTGCCTGTGAGTCATCTTGTTACCATGCACACACAAATAGGATGCAGTTTCTGACCATCAAAGAGGTTTTCCTAATTATTAGATTTTACAAGTGAACATTGAAACATTCGTGACAAATATTAGGAAGATGGTTTTAGAATTCTTTGGTTAAAGATGGTGGAGGTACATTGAGCCAGAAAAAAAAAATCTATCAGCTCTGGTGAATATATGGTATTGGGAGTGAATTCATAGACTCATCAAACTTAAGAGCAAGAAAATCATTAAGATTAGAGATCATCCTCTTCATTTTACAAATGGGAGAACTGAGACCCAGAGAGAAGGTCTGATTTGTTCTGTCATATAGTCAATGCATTGGAAAATTCTGGATGGGAACTCGGCTCTTGTTATAGATCTTGGTCCAATATGCTATCTATTATGCATGCATTTTATGTATTCCATCATAATGCTTTTGGAAAAAAAAGGTTATGAAGGCAGCTGTAGTAGAGGCCTCATTAGCATGATACCTGATTAAATGTAGGAGGCATGTTTCACTTAGAAGTATTTTGACTGAGGAGGATGAGACAATGTTAAATTAACCCTTTTGAATTGGGGATTTCTTGCTTGAATAATTTTTTATGATCTCACCCATTAGCCCCTGGAACTGCAGATTGGACTCTGTTTCATTTGCTTTGCTAAAACCAATAAAGTGGTATTGAGGGCCTAGATTGAAAACAATGATGAAGAATGGTTGAAAAATAGACTCTGAGACTTCCCTGGGTTTTTAACCAAATGATGATGACTTGAATGAGCAGGGATAAACCCACCCTCATTATATTCAAACTTTTTTTTCAGTAACTATAGGTCATGGGATGTGGAATGAGGAATTTTGACTGTTTCATTGAAGAACAGAAAAATCTTGTACTGCATCATTTAGATAAGACGAAATAAAATGAGATTCACTTCAACTTGTAGCAGATGAGAGCTGAGAAACAAATACTGCCAGTAAAGCATACAGCCTCATGGCTCTATTCATCTGGCAGAACTCCGATTCTGTGACTTATACCCAGAATACATTGATATGAATTCATGGTGAGATTTTCCTGAGTCCAGGCAGTTGAATTTGACTCACCAGAAACACTTTTTAATTAGGCAATTAGGATCAAATTTTAGAAACTGATACTGGCAATGTTTTTTAATGTCTGGGTCCCAGTAGTGCATTCAGAAGTCAACACGTAAATTATGTTGTTCATGTGAATAAAGAATTCAGTATTCTAGAATATTATTATATTTTATATAATAATATTTTAGAATATTATTTTATAGAATATTATATTCTATATAATAATGTTTTATCTAGAATGTAACTATATTCTAGAATAGTAATTTGCAAAATCTGATCATGGACATGGTTATTGGGGTTGGAAAAAATCTATGCTAGTGGTCACTTGCTATAAGGGCAGTGTATATAGAGTGGAATGTGAGAGGACAAAAGAGAGTCACCAGGGAAATAGGGGCTTCATGCAGTGTGCATGGGTAGAAATGAGATGGCTGCTACCTCCCAGGGGAAAGGTACACTTAACAGTCCCATCTGGAACCATCGTTTAAATATCACTTGGGGTTTTGTTTTCAAAGAACAGCTATTGAATTGCTCTGAAGTATCAAGAGACTGTTTACATAGCAGAATGGTTGTGGGGTTTATTTTTGAAAGAAAATCTGGTACACAGATAATCTTCATGCTCAATGTGTATGACTTAGAGAAACAGTTGGATCGAATAAAAGTAATGATGAATAAAACCACCTTCATGTCAGCCAACATATATGAAAGATTCAAAACCAATTGTAGGTTCGTTAGTACAAGCACCCCCTGATAGATGGCTTAAATAGACTTAGAGCATTTTTAAAGTGTTCCCCTGACCCCAACAGGCTCAGATGTGTGTTGTCTACTCATCCAGCTCTTAAAAACATGAATTTTAATTAATGGATCCTGTAAATTTACTATCTCAAGTAGGAGTGATAACTGTTATACCATGTTACAGTGTGGAAATACAGTAAGAATTACAGTACATTACAGGAGAGCAGAGTAGGGCAGTATTGCTTACTATGGGGATGAAGGTTAATTGTGTTTCCAAACATTTGTTTCCCATCACGTGGAAGCAATACATGTTTGACAAGCCTGTTTAGCCAACAGACCTCTGCATGAGTGATACTTGGATATCTGAATCACAGAATTGAACAATGAGAAAGGGACTTCAAAAGTCATTTAGTCTAGGGGTGTCAAATACGGGACCTTGCCATATGTGGCTCAATCAGATGAAGATATAATTGGGAAATTCAGCAAAATAAAGAAAAATAGAACAGATGCAGTTTTCTAAACCCATGTGTGGCTCACAGGAATCTTAAGTGGTTTAGTGGCCCCTGTTTCTGTTTGACTTTGGCATCACTAATGTAGCCCGACTCCCTTGCTAACTCAAGAGTCCTCTCAATAGCATTTCAGATAAATGGTCATTCAGCCTCTGTGAAAACATCTCCAGTAACAAAGAATTCACTTCCTCCCAAAGTGACTAACTCCTTTCCATTTGGGGATAATTCTAATTGTCAGAAAGTTATTCTTTGGTTTAAGCTGAAATTAAGTCATATAACAGGGGCCTCCATTTTCTACCCAAGCTACAGTGAGAGAGGTTTTAATTCAATGTAATAGAATATTAATGCTTGAAGGGATCTTAGAGACTGTTTAGTTTGGCTCCATCATTTTTTTATAAGAGGAAAATGGAATCTAGAGAGGTTGAGGAATTTGCCCAAGGTTATAACACTATTTAGTGGTGGAGCTAAGACTAGAACACAGGACTTCTAACTCTTAATTCAGTATTTTTGCTTCTATATTTCTCCATAGATTAAGCAGAGAAAAATGATTTGTTTTGACCTTTTTTGAATTTTTTTTTCTAAAAAATACTTGGATCTGATTTTTCTGTTTCTGCCTTAAGGGGAGAATATGGAAGACAATTTTACCTTCCTTTGAAAACTGAGGGGAATAGTATAATTGTTCTATTCCTTGGATTTTGGCAAATCTTAAAGCATTTTACAATACTCTTGTGGGAAAGGCATAGCTATGTGAGCTGGATGATAATATTGTTAGATGTACCTGGCATGACCACTGATAACTAAATGGGTCCATGTCATTCTACAAGGAAGTCTCTGAGAGAGTCCCCAAGATATCTGTTATATTGTCCCCATTTTATTCAATGCTTTTATCAGTTGCTTGAATGAAGGCATACTAATTAAATTTGAGGATGATGTATCTGATAGGAATAGATAATAAACTTGAACAGAATTGAAGAATTAGAAGATATTCATATGCTGAAATGTTAGATTCAAACTGAAAATGAAGTTCAATTAATCAGTCAGTACTGAAGTATCTTATGTACTTTGCAATAAGGACTTAAAAACAGAAAAAAAAACATTTCTTCTCTCAAGGAGATCACATTCTATCAGGAGAAAGACAACTTTTATAATCGTTAGAAATAAATAAAAAGATTTGAATTTTAAGTTGAAAAATTAACTTTACCAGCAGAATATAGAGGGGGAAGAAGATCCAGTATTATTTGAAATAATCTTTAAATTCAGTCCATGTCAAAATATGACATGGTAGCCAGGAAGCTAATTCAATTAAAGACTGAGTTAATAGGAATACAGTATCTTAGAGGAAGGTGTGTGTGTGTGTGTGTGTGTGTGTGTGTGTGTGTGTGTGGTGGGGAAGTTGGGGGAGCAGGGCACCATATTTTGCAATGTATATCAGCATGCCCAGAAGAAGATGATGAGAGAATGATTTGAAACCATGTCACGCAAGGATGAATTGGAGAAACAGGCTGGGAGTGAAAAGACTTGGACTGGAGAATGATCTCAGTCTTCAAATATTTGAAGGGACTAGCATGTTAAAAGAATGATAATGCTTGCTATTTTTGGTCACAGAGGGCAGAAATAGGACAAATACAGGGAAGTTATAGAGACACTGATCCACTTCAGATCAGCAGAAATGATTTTTAATAACCTACTGTGTGCAGAGCTATTGGGGACGGGGAAGGACAGGAATGGCAAACTCCTGGTTCTCAAAGAGTTTACCATTTAATACCTATTAGATGTGAAAACTTGTATACAAAACTGTGGTTCAAGGGGGACATTCATAGAGAAAAAAGGGAGGCCCAAAGTGCATTGAGAAATCTGAAGAGGAAGAGATCATAAGGGGAAAAAAAGAAATTGTGATTAAAGAGCATCAGTTTAGAAGAGCTAAATGGCCAAGAGTTCTTTCTGTATTTGGCAGCTGTGACCCAGATTGTAGCTGGAAACCATAAAACTGTGTTAATGAGAATTCCTGTTGTAGATTAATCAATATGTTGGGACAACAACTAATCAGCAAACTCATCTACCAACTTAAAAATGAGTATACAGAATAACGAAAATATTGATAATGGATACATTGACCCAATTACAGAGCTGCCATGAGTCACAGCATGAGATTGGAAAGTACATCTGGCTAAATGACTTAGGGCATGGCAAAGAATGAAAAAGTACAGCCAGAATAATCAAGGATTTACCAATATTTAGCAGTAGCTAAGTATCTAGAGGAAGGTGTATTGGGGGGGGAAGGTGGGGGAGCAGGGCACCATATTTTGCAATATATATATATATATATATATATATATATATATATATATATATCAGCATGCCTAGAAAAAGATGATGAGAGAATGATTTGAAACTATGTCATGTGAGGTTCAATTAGAGGAACTAGGCTGGGAGTGAAAAGAATGTAACTGCAAAAGGCCTAAATTTTTCTGAAAGATACATTCAGTTTATAAAGAGAGAACTGGACAATCTGAGCATTTTTGAGATAAACAATCTCCCCGCATATATGCTCCATACCAGCCAAAGGGGAATATTGGAAATTCCTTTTCCTTGTTCTGCCTATTGATGTATAAATGCTGAATTTCAATGCGCAGGTAGGATTCCATCTATTCCATGACTGATTGATGATTTTCAAACACTAAACACTCCTTCTATAAGCCTATCATATTATGATTTACCTTACTTCTATCTATTGGATAGAGACCCTGGTATAGGAAATCTTGGGTAATTAAACTCCTTCTATCAATGCAGGTCAGCAGTTTAGAGTCTCAAAGGATTACCTGGAGCAGAGATGTTACTCATAACAGCCCGCTGGTCAAATTTGGGCCTGTGGAACTGAATTAAACTGTAAATTGAGAAATATTTAATAGGATAAATAAAAATACAATAAAACACAGATAACAATATATTTAAAAACTGAGTCCATAGTTAGCCAGCTAGGGATTCTTCTGTACGAGTTAGTGACTGCTGCTTCTATTTGTTTGACCCCACAGGTTGAAAGCATTGAAAAGTTAATCCCCTGGTCAGTCTGTGTTAGAGATCAGACTTTGACTTTCTCTACTACAATGCTGCCTCTCATGTTTCTCTATGTATATTTTATCACCCTTACTGGATTAAAAATGACTCAAAGGCAGGACGTTTGTGGAACTTAACCTGAGGGCACCTGTAGGAGAAGGAGATAAGAGAACACTGTTCCTGAGACTGAGTTAAATGCTTCAAAACAGAGGATCCCTCTAAGAGCTTATATTCTAATGGGTGTATGGCAAGATTTAATAAAAACTAGAAAGTGGAATAGATAGAGAATGGGAGGGATAGAGAGTGGGAGGGACATGAGTATGGACCCATTGGGAGGTGATTGGTGGGAAGGGAAGACTTTTCCCAAAGAGTTAAGATGAAATCTCCTGAATCAGAGCTGGGTAACCAGGGTAGAGGCCAAGATCAGGGTCAGTGGGGTGAGAGGATAAATGAAGAGGGCACAGTTGGTAAGTTACTGCTGTATAGGCAGCATGGGGAGGAGAAGACTAAAGTATGATCTTCTATTTAAGTGCCTAGAATCCTTAGCAGCTCGTTATTAAATGTGTGATGAAGCTCATGATGATTAGACCACTACATTATTTCTATCTCCGGTTTGTCCCCTCTTTAATTCATTTTCATACCACTGCCTAACATATATTTACTTATTCTGATCATGTGTCTCCTGCATTCAAAAAACTTGAATGGTTCTTCCTTGCCTAGTATTTAAATTGGCCATCCATTCAAAGGTTATCCACCAATATGGTTTGCTGTTGTTCAGTTTGTGAGTCATTTAACATTTTTCATGGCAAGATACTAGAGAGGTTTGCCATATTTTTCTCCACTTCATTTGAACATAAGGAACTGAGACAGAGTTAAGTGACCTGCCCAGGGTCACACATTTGGCAATGTCTGAGTTCACATTTGAACTCAGGTCTTCCTGATTCTTCACTTGGAACTCTATCTATTGCTAATTCACTGCCCAATGTAGACTATTCTCCTTTTAAATTATACTACTTGCCACCACATAGTTTGTGTTCCATATACATTATACTCCCAGCCCTTCCCATTTCTGTGCCTTCTCCACCAACATTCTGTTGTCTAGATTTGATTTCCTCCTGCTTTCATCTGTTGAAGTATCTTTCCTGAGTCACTCTCTCGTCCACAGAACTTTCCCTTACTCTCCCAGGTGGAAGAATGATTATCTTCATTTCTCAGATCTGTTTGTCTTTGCATTCATCTCATACTCTCTCTTGAAAAGTCCATAACCCCTATTTATTATATATGAAAGGGAATTAAAAAAGAAATAGAAATGGAGTGATAGAAGAGAAAAAAGTAAAAATATACTTTATGTAACTATATAGTCATCACTTCATGCATATTATGATGCCTAAGTAGTTTGTAGGAATTTTGAGAGAAGAATCAACATATTAAATTGTGAAAATAAAAAGAAAATGAGACTTTAAGATTACCCATTCCAGAATCAAAGATGCAGGAAATTAAAAACAAACAAACAACAAAAACTTTCTGCCTTTTTAGGAAATTTAGAGGTTGATGAAGGCTTGTGAAGAAGTTTCTCCTTTACAGATAGTAAGATAAAGCAAATAATTGGGAGATAAGATGTTGCTAGTTTTACATTTAAACAAAACAGCAAACTTTTTTGAGGTAACTTGAAAAATCTCACAGAAATGATGTCATGATTGTTGAACAGTGATTCAAATATTTTAATCTTGACATCAATATTGATTTTAAATGTGATTGAATTTAAACTAAACTATGATAAGGACAAATTTGTCTTGCTTATGTTCAAAAGTAAAGACCTTATTTTTCTAGTGCAAATTGTACGTTACTTTAGTACTATGAATTCTGTCAAATAGTCCATAGAATAAATTTGCACACAGTTCAACATAACATGAGCACATTAAATAGGATTTGGCATTAAAAGACCCAACACTGAATGAGAATCAAAAATAAATGCCCACATTCTCCCCAGAAGACTATTCACCCTGAGGCCTTAGGCATTAATTTAACTGAATGAGGAAGCCACTGGGGCAGCTGTCGGGAGCTTATTTGATTTGTGAATAAACAATGGCTTCATTTTAAAAGCTATTCACTCTTACTCATACCAAAGGAAGACCAAAAGCACAAAGGACATTAATTGGTTATACAGGAACCAAGGAAAAACAAAACCAAATCTCAAGGTTTTAATATCAGCACTGGATTATTTTATGACACTTTCTTATAGGGCAAACGCTCAGTTTTCAAGTATAGCCAGTGGTGATAGTAAGTCCTGGTTTGTTGTCTCTTACCACTAATTACTGATATGAATTCAGCCATATAGTAGTGAGAATCTAAGAGATCCTGGTTCTTTCCAATATAATTTCTGGTTTTATGAATTTAACACAGCTGTAGGAGTGATGATATGAGTAATTGTTAGATATCCTTTTTTTAGTTTATGATCCCTTTCATGTAAAACACATCAGAACCCCAATCTAATCTTACAGAACTACCTTAAATTACTTTGTAAATATGGGGAGTTTTAACTGAGAAGAAACTGAGAAGAAACGCTAAGGAATGAGATATATACACACTATACATATGAATAGACATATATTTACATATATGTAATAAATACATGAGGAAAGAATATGAGTGACTAAAATCTTGTACAAGGTTAAATGACTTTCTGTTCTATATCTACCATTTCCTTTATTTATGTTATTTGCGGGGAGGGGTGGTAAATGTTTTGTGACTTTATAGGAGTAAACAACTTTTTTTTGTGAACAAGGCAGTGTTGAGTCAACCCTTGCTAATGTTTTTGAGAAGATTAAAATTTTAGCCCCCTGCTTGAGAACTGAGTTCACATTAAGCTCCCACCTTATCATTTTCATTCATTTTGAGATTGGAAAAGGATAGAATGCCTGGATATAGAAATTATACTCTGTATTTATTGTTTTATTGGCAAACCGTGGATTGTTTGGTGGACAGAAAAAGACCAGAAGGGGAAAGAGGCCACTCAGGGAAATAGGAAAGTCATGTTCTAAATGAACAAATTGTATTTATTCATGAACCCACATGAATTTCAAGATGCCGCTGGGAACTTACACTTAGTAGTTGACAACACAAGATGAAATGGACCTTGAAGGCATTATTTTAGTGACACAGGAAATCCAGCACTGGTGGATAAATTGTTTTCCAACAACTCCTTCAATGCATTAAGGAACAAATAGGCTTGTCTTCAATATCATACATCCCAGTATTCCTCTGTTGTTTTGTAAGCAAGTCTATTTGGTATAGACAAAATTCTAGAGGAAAAAAAATTGTGTGAGTCCCTGTGTTATCTTTTTTGTTGTTGTTAAAAATCACCTTCTTTAATGGACCATAAGGTTGTGCCCTAACTCATAGGTTTTTATAGAATTTTCTTTCCTAAAGAGCTAGAGAATGACTGGAGGTGTTTAGTGACCTCCTTTATGAGCAAATTCATCTTAGGTGTCATTACATTGATTTTTCTCAGCTAGGCATGAACAGATCATGAGTGTGGCACTAGACCTATCCCCCACCTTGTTTTAAGTATCACCAATAGAAGCATTTATGGGGTCAGTAGGCTTAAGGCTATTTGAATAAGTGAGGCTATTCTCCCAGCCCTTTCTTGATTGAAGGCATGCCTCATTCTGCATGATAGCCCTGTCTCTGAAAAGTTGAGTGTAAATCATACATAAAGCATTCCAGTTTTAGTTGCAAATCCTTATAGGAACAATTGTTGTAAATTACTTTGAAATGTGAAGAATCCTTTTTATGAAAAAAAATCTTGGAATGTTTTTATTTATTACATAATTTTAATTATTCAGAATTATGGAATTTCTAATAGAAATAGAGTATATAGAATATTAAGAGCGATTTAAAGTGATTACTTTTCAAGAGAACTTTTATGAACATCTCAGGTTACCTGAACAGTTATTTCCATAAGGTCTTTGACCTCATTTTAGGAATGGTTAACTTCTATGGACTATCTACTTGATGCCCAAGTGTCAGAACTCCATCTTGGGTTTTACTAGCTCATTTATCTAGCTCTTATTAACTTTCCATATGCCATACCTTTCCTGGCTTCATTAATTCAATCATTCAGTCAGTAAATCAATCAACAAGCATACCTGTCCACTGACTGTACTGCTTTGCCAACTGGAAGAATGAGGCAAAACTTCAAGAACTCCATTATACCTTCAGGCTCATCCCTGTCTTAACTATCATTTTACATTCCTGTAATCCTTAATACTTTTCACCAAGGCCTATGATAAATTCCAGACCTGGTTTGACTAAGTAGATTCCTTGTCCTGGATTATCCTGGCTAGCCCAACTTTAAACTTGGTATAGAAAAGCAGATTAGGAAAGTAGGAACTGATTTCTACCTGGACAAGGGTTTATTTAAATAACCAATCATTTTGAATGGTCCTAATTAAGTTCTAAGATTGGCCCATTTGCAGAGAGGTTAAGTATGCTATTTTTGTATTTGACTATAAAATACACAGATGCAGATTACATTTTTTACTAGAAGTCAACTTAATTCTGGAATATTACTTGTCCTCTGAGTATAACTTTGAAGAAAAAAATTTTAAATTACTTGAATTCAGTTGAATTATTGACCAGAATGGTGAACAAAATGAAGTATTTGAATTTAGTTTTTTTGATAATAAAATTATTAAGTGGTACTACTGAATTTTTCCTTCCAGTTTTCCTATGGAAACATCATGGGATTTTCTGAATAGTTTTGCCTCTCTTTAAAGGCTCTCTTTAGCTTTAGGTGTTTTCCCTTTCCCAGATTCACATGGATTTCCTATATGGGGAGGGTAGTATTAAATTTAGATCTTATAACCAAAGAATTAATAATTAACTGTTGTTATTGACAGGTGTCCTCCTTTCCAAGTATTTCAAGAACCCACATTAGGTTGCATAGAATTAAATGTGGCATGTGAGTGAACATCATAGATTTATATATGGCTTCATGCCTGCTGGTCCTTACCACCTGGGAGTTGTCTAAATGCATAATTTGTTAAAGGCAATACATCCTTTTGTGAAACTTATATTACCCATTAATTGATCATTGATCTCCAGCCCATTTAGAACAGTTAGGCTTACAGATAATTGTATGCCATTGTCAATTTATTTAATACTGGATATTAGTTATTGCTTCTGTATTATGGAGTCATCATATGCTTTTGAATAGCATCTGGTGATTTCCTTTGAGTGTTTTTTTCTCTCTTTGACTTCTTACTTTCTTTTTCCTGGGAGGCAACTTGATTCCCACAAGGTGCAATATGTTGGCTCCTGTGGTCAGTAGTGAGGCTTTTCAATGCTAGCGTCATCCATGATTATCCTGCTCATGCTGATACTAAATAATAAAGGAATAAAGAAAAAGGCATAGGAGGGTGTACTGATACATGCTACAGGTGAGCAGATCCAAATTAAAAATATTTAATCTGAGCTTCACCTTGATTGCTTGATTGCTTTCCCCATGATCAAACCAGAGGGGCTATCTGGAACAAGTCTTTGGGGTCCCTTAGCATCACTATGATGCTAACTTTTAGGTACCCAGAAACCAGCTCCCCTCTCCTTCCAAATTTTCCCTGGTGAAATTCTTATTCTTCAAGAATAGACAGCTCTAAAGGGCCACCTCTTCTTTTTTTTTAAATGGTTTTGAGTTTTCAGTTTTACAAATTTTCTCCCAATCTTACTCCCCCCCCCCCCCCCGGAAAGCAATCTGCCAGTCTTTATTTTGTTTCCATGTTGTACATTGATCCAAATTGAGTGTGATGAGCGAGAAATCACATTCTTAAGGAAGAAACAAAAAGTATAAGAGATAACAAGATCAGACAATAAGATATCTGTTTTTTTTTTTTTTTTGCTAAATTAAAGGGAATAGTCCTTGAAATTTGTTCAAACTCCATGGCTGGATACATCTGGATACAGATGGTGTTCTCCATCACAGATAGCCCAAAATTGTCCCTGGTTGCTGCACTGATGGAACGAGCAAGTCCATCAAGGTTGTTCATCACCCCCATGTTGCTGTTAGGGTGTACAGTGATTTTCTGGTTCTGCTCATCTCAGCATCAGTTCATGCAAATCCCTCCAGTCTTCCCTGAATTCCCATCCCTCCTGGTTTCTAATAGAACAGTAGTGTTCCATGACATACATATACCACAGTTTGCTAAACCATTCCCCAATTGAAGGACATTTACTTGATTTCCAATTCTTTGTCACCTATAAAGGCCACCTCTTCTACAAACCGTACCCTGATTTCTTATCTGGAAACAATCTTTCCTTCTTCGAAATCTGAATCACCCTTTGCAGTCCTCTTAATTTATCCAGTCCCATTTTATCTTAGTTACATTTGTATGGGGTATGTTTCTTCCCCTAAATGGTAAACTCCAGGAGGAAAGGGACAATGTCCTATTTGTCTTTGTATTTCACCAATGTAAAATAATTTGCCAGTCACAGAGCTACTAAGTGCATGGTTGGTACTAAAACTCTGTTCCTTTATCTCCTAGTTAAGTAGGTATCCTTCTGAATATATTTTTAGGTATCGTGCCCTGAGATTATATAGGCACATTACAATGCAGTTTTTTTGTACCTACTGGGTAAGTTCACAACCTGTGCTAGTCTCCCTAGGTTATCAGCTAGCCTATACAGTATTAATGATGTTATATTTTGATATGTCCTAAAAACATCTTTAACAATAATAGTTATATTAAAATATATTAATTACTAGTAACATAATATGTAGGTATGATTACATAATAAATTATTAATATATAGCTTATATTAATAAAGGCATTCATATACATGCAAATTAATAATTGAGAATAATATATTCATATTGTACATATTTTATATGATGTTATTCTATGTTCATATTTTGTTGCTATGACATGTTGATGTGGTAATATATAACATATAATATTTGAATGTGTTATGATATGCACAAAATATAACATTCAATAATAATAATAATGATAATAATGATATATCAGTGTTACCATGTGTCATACATGGTATACTAAGCACTTTACAATTATTATCTCTTTTGATTATTAATCCTATTTTAGAGCTGTTAAAATGAGGCATATAGTACTTATGTAATGATTTCCTAGGATCACACAGCTAGGAAGTGTCTGAGACTGGATTTGAACTCAGGTCTTCCAGATTCTGAAAGGATTTGACTTTCAATTTTAGTCTGCCATTTACCTGGCTTCAGTTCAAGGGGTTTAGTGGCCACAATCACTGATGAAAATTTTCCTGTGTTTAAGGTTCTCACCAGGTTCCCACTTGACTTCAAACTTTTTCAGGGTTATCATTATGCCCCAGCTGGATTCTTAATCTTTTTCAGGGATGGAGTCTCCTTTGACAGTCAGATGAAGTCTGTGAATTCCTTCTTGGAATAATGTTTTTAAATGGATAGAATAAAATACCTTTAAATCCAAAAAAATGATAATTGTATTGAATGCAATTATAAAAATTTTTATGTTTAAATCACTGATCTCCTCTTAAAAACCTTTATGGACATCAGAAAAAACAAGAACCTTGACAGAAGCAGTCCTTTTTCTCTAGGGCTAGAAACATAACCCAGCACAGAATTATAGATCCCTAGTTCATGGAAATGTCCATTGGACTGGATCAAACATGAATTTATGAGATAATCTTGCTTGTTGATGGGCACCAAGCAAAGGACCCAACAGAGCTGCCACTGTGGCACAAGCAGCTGCTATATCCTAGGCACATAAACATTCTCTCTTCCAGAGGAATTGGAATAAGAGAAGGAGGAGACTGATACATGGCCTCAGGTTGATCTGACCTTGTCTTTCTTTGTTGCACTGTTTGCCCAAACTTTTTATGACTTTGACTTTGTCTCCCAGGGCCCTGATTGTCTCTTTAGTCCCATCACCTCTGCTAACTCTTCACCTGATGTACTGGCCTGATTCACAGTCTGGCTTTGATACTGCCCCTGTGTGAATAATGCTCATACAGCTTTCTCACCTGATAAAACTTCCTACTGGTTCCTCTGGGTATAAAAACAAATACATTTAAAAGAAACACAGAGTAACTGGCTGGAGAGGGAGGGGAGGCAACAGGGAAATCCCTCATGCAAAAGATGATTCTGAGTCAGGAGATCTGAATTTGAAGCCTGAGTCCAACATTTGACTAGCTTCTGTCTAAATTTAACTTACAAAAATTGTCAGTTTCTTCATCTGTAAAATGGGAGAACATTTTACATTTTTGTTTTATATTACTATTAATACACTATTTTATTATCTATTCTAATAATTGAGAATAATATATTAATATATTATATATTTTACTTCTACTACCTCCTTTGGAGATCATAACACTTGTGTGAAGAAAGCACTTTGAAAACCTTAAAGGTACTCAATAATTGGACAGGCCAAAGAAATTTTTGAGTAGGGCAAGGGAACAAACTTGGGCTTTTTTATAACATAGACAATGAATTCCAAGGTTATGCAGAAGCACTCCACACACCTTAACCACCTCCTGGAGGAAAGATAGATAAGTACAATGGAATAAGTGATTTGCATTTTACTGTTATGAACTAGAGAAAAAAAGATTCTCATTAGAAGTTCTTTCAGAGAACATCTCAGGATATGGATAAAAATAATGCCTCGTGTTTCTGGAGTAGTGTATAAAACATTTCTTTACCACATCCCTGTAAAGAAGGTAATGAATTTTACAGATGAGAAAACTGAAGCTATAAGAAGGTTAAATCATTTTCTCATGAGCCCCTAGCTGGCAAGTGCTCAAGGAAAGATCCAGGACTCGATTCTGGCCATGTCCAGAGGCCTGATCATTGGACCACTCAAACCCATCTGTCACCTAGAACATCTGATGCTTGGAATAGATACTAAGGTGAGATAACAGGAAGACAGTTGGGCATGGGCAAGTCAAAATCTCCTTTAGGAAAAATGTCATTTCCTAAAGATTTCTTGCACTATCTCTACAATTCTCAACAGACTTTATAAATGTGAGCTTATCTTGTTTGTTATTGTTGTTATTATTGTCTGCTTCTCAGAAATGTTATATAAATGCTAGTGATCTGGTAACTTTCAAACAGGGTGAGCCCTCTGAAAAGGCCAATGAAGCACTACAGTGATGCTTGGATGATATTTTCAATACTAATTATAAATCAGAATTTCCTTTATAAATGATTACTTAATGTGCTTCTGAATCAGAAATTCACCCTCCCCTGATAGTATTCCCCAGAGCTGATATAAAAGGAAATGCTCAGATTAACCTTTCCCTAAAAATGAGTGTTATAAGAAGCATCCCCCCCCACTCTTTTTCCCCATGCGCTGAAGATCCGAGGGGAAATTCATACAATGGAGTCTGTTTCCTAGAGTTTAGTTATTTAGAAATGAGCAAAAATGGTGACGGCCCTTACATTCTACAAGCTTGTGAAATTAGAATGGATACTTCTTCACTCAGAGGACTGATGAAAGCAAAATGCTATGTGAGTGTAAGGCATGATAATGGCTGGAATGGAATTATTCTTCAATAGTCTTGA